>NC_083338.1:107118306-107418306 GCF_019175385.1 Lycium barbarum
ACTATCATCTTCATTATCGTTACATCTAGATCATGGGCCTACTCGTCATACGAAGAGCGTAGTGCAATCGTAGTATGTATCAAGGGTCGTGAGCTTACAAGCTCGGAAAATTTATCAATTGAAGGCAACATACACGTATAGAGGATTTAGAGAATTGGCCAAAGAACCATGCCTTATGAAAGAAGGGTTAGCCTTACATACCTTTTCGTCGGACTATTCTACACTTGCACGTCCCCTTCTAATGTTAGCGTTTCTACCTTCATTAATATCATAACAATGGCCATTAGTCATTCACATTATCCACATTATCTAGATTTCTCAATTTGTTTCTAATTCACCCATGTTCAAGGTCATAACACCCAAATTCGTCCATTCGCCTAAAGTTTCTAGTTCATGATCTTAATACCATTTATAACATGCTCATATCACAACACAACTACATTCATGATTCAATTCAAACTATTCCTCAAAATGTCACTATTCATCATTCATAACCCATCTTACCATATTTTCTACAATCCATGTTTAATTCTCCAATACCTTAAACATCATGTAATAATCACGAATCTTACCTTAGAAGTTGTAGGAACAAACTTTAGTTGATAATACCCCACTTTGAGCAAAAACCCTAGTTTTTCTCCATGTGGATTTCTTGACTTGGATGACCTTTGATGATGTTCTTACTCTTGATTCACTTTGTTTTATGTTGTTGATGACTTATGATCCTTGAAAACTTGGATAATAAATGTAGAGAGAGGTTTTAGAGAGAAGGTGTGTAATGTGGAAATGAAATAAAACAAGTGTTGGTCCCTTTATTTAATGAATTGCAAAATTTGTGCTGCGGTGAACAGTAGTCGTCCATGGAGGTTTACGGTCCGTATTCCAGTTTACGGACCGTCCCTCGTGGTCGTCTTCAACCCTAAGCAGAACCAGAAACTTTGGCTGCATGCATGGTGATTTACGACCATGGTTTACGGGCCGTAAATCACTTTACGGTCCGTCCACCAGGTCGTTTTTAACCATTTACTCGACTGGCAGAAAGTTGAAGTTTTTGCATGCCACTTTACGACTGCCAGTTTACGGACCATATTCCATTATACGGTCCGTATTTTGCACTTTACGACCACTGGGCAGTTTTGCCAACTTTCAACTTTTCACATTTCTCGACTTTTCATTCTAATCATTCTCGTCCATATACGCACATTGCTCATGAAACATTATACACTCGCACTCCTCGCACACATCACTAGTTCGTTTACTTGCGTACCAACGGAAAAATTTCCGAGGTGTAACAATTTCATTATCCATTCCTTATATTATTACTTGGTTGGCTTCTTATCTAATTCTATGACTATCTGATTATATGTTTATCTAAGTACATGTGCTTCCCGTACTCATGCTACACTTGTTGCACTCTTTGTGGTGCAGATTCGATCCTAAAGTACAAGTGGGACCCGCAGAGTTGTTTGAGTTTGAGACAGTGATTTTAGGAGATCGTGTGAGCTGCTTGGCTGATCGGCAGCACCCTTCTTCTTCTTCTATCCTTTTGTTTATTTCAGCCTTTCCTTTGTATCCAGACAGTGTATTAGTGAATTTCAGACTTGTATTTATTTATAGTGGCTCTTTTACACATGGCACCATCTTGGGTGGTATTTCTAGTTGTTTCCGGATTTGGTTATTTCTAAAAGATCCAGTATTAGGATATTCATCTTATCTCTTTTCTTTTCTGCTTAATTAACTTAATTGAATTGGTTAATGATGAGGCAGTCTTACCTATCGGTTGGGAATAGGTGCCATCACGACTTATGATTTTTGGGTCGTGATAGTGATTAAGGTTCATGAATTGCTTTGTAAAAGTAAATTCTTATGACTTATGAGTAATGTTCTGTACAGTAAGGGATCGTTTGGTAGCTAAGTTAGAATTATGCATGTATTAGTAATACAAGGATTAGTTATGAAGAAATATATGTACTATCTTATGCATAATATAATACATCAGATTCCCTCATAACTTATACATATATTAGTTACGCTGGTTTATAAATTGCAAACCAAACACCAAATATAGTATTACTATTACAGAATTGAATACATAAATAACTTGGCTCCTAACCAGCAACCAAACAACCCTAAGTTTCAAGAAGTAGTCCCAGGTTAGCCAGTCATCATAAAACACAATTGCAAGATGCATTTCGTGGCTATTACTCCATCCATCCCAATTTATGTGATGTACTTTGACTGGGCATGGAGTTTAAGAAATAAATGAGGACTTTTGAATCTTGTGGTATAGAATAAGCCAAAGATGTTTGTGTGATTATGAGGGTGTTTGACTAAACTTATAAGCTGGTCAAACCAGTTTATAAGCACTTTTCGGCTTATCTCCGTGTTTGGTAAAAATAAAAGTACTTATAAGTCAAGTGCTTATAAGCCAAAAATAAGTCATAAGCCATAAGTAGGTCTACTCCAATTTATTTTTTGAGATTACAAGCACATTTAGTTTGACTAAGACTTTTACTATTCTATCCCTAATATTTTTTTGTAATTCCTGAAATACCCTTACTCTAATAAAATCTAACCCTCTGTATGACGACACTTCCTCACCCTACGTCCTTAAAACCTAGCAGCTCTTCCCTACCTACATTAAAAACATACCAGAACCTGAAACTCTTCTCCATTAGAAGCAGTCGGATTGATCTGCTTTGCTTAAAAGTTTTGACGCTTTTGTTCTCCTTTTTCACATTTGTTTACAAGTTTTTTTTGCTTTAATGTCGAGTATGGTGCAGTATGTTTAACTTTGTGTTTATATATAGGTAGAGTTCTGTGAGTTATAAGATAACAATATATGTATTTGTGATACATATATTTTTTATTTTGTTAAATCTCTATTGACGAAAAAATTAAAATAAAGAAGTTAAATGCCTACAGAAATTTCATGTCAACACCATGCCCTTTCTTCCTTTCTTCAATCCCAGGAAAAAAAAAAATCATACATTTCACTGTTCTCTTTAAAAAAAATCCATTCTCATAAGTTCTTGAAGGAGAAATCATGCACATATTGTATGTTGTCATTTCATTATCCCTTGTTAAACTATTAAAAATAAAATGAGGCATTAATTATTGGAGTCCGGAACCTAAATGACCCAAAAAAAGAGCAATTGAACCAAAATAACCCAACAAAAAAAAGTGGTACAGAAGTACCTTTAACGCAGGAATTTCCGGCGCTAAAGGGCTTCCCTTCTCTCCTTTAGCGCAGTCAAATACTGCACTATAGGACCCTGAGATAAAACTATCGGGTTCCACCACTGGTCCCCCCTCCCCCGCCCCAACCAACACTTCAAAAAAAAATTGAGACCGCCATTGAAGGAGAAAAAAGGTCGGGTCCCACAACCAAAAATTTCATTTTCTATTCAAATTTCGTTTGGAAAGTCTAGACTCTCAGTATATTCAAGTCAAGGAACAAGATTCCAAGGTCGAATTTTGAAAAAAAAGCGACGTACACTCGATTCGAACAACCCTACAACATGCTTCAAACAAGGTATTTTACTATGAAATTTTCTCATTATCTTGTTAAATACATTATAATTCTAAGCATGATCAATTCATCGCCTCGAATTTCGAAAACTATTTTTTTTTCTTTTTTAATTTTTTTTGAGCAGTTTGGAATTGCCACTACCCTTTTTTTATTTTTATTTTTTTGTTAATTTTTTAATTGTTAATTGATTATGATTTGATTATGAATTGTTAATTTGTTAATTGTTTATTAATTATTTAATTAGAAAAAATATAGTAATCTCCTATGAACTGCCCTTTTTTTTGTTAATTTATTAGTTGTTAATTGATTATGATCTGATTATGAATTGTTAATTTTTTAATTGTCTATTAATTGTTTAATTAGAAAAAATATAGTAATCTCCTATTATTTGTTAATTATGCCATTGTTAATTTTTTAATTGTTTATTTAGAAAAAATATAGTAATCTCCTATTATTGTTTAATTATGCCATTGTTAATTTATTTATTTGTGAAATTATGTATCCCATGTTAATTGTTAATATGATAATTAGTTATCTAATTTTATGTGTTAATTATTAAATTAATTATTAATTAGGTAGTTAATACAATTTCTCGTTAAATTAGTTCCTTATTTCCTTATTTTTAGTTAGGAGAACAATTAGTTAGAAATTGATAAATTGTCATAAAATATAGTACAACATAATTATCATAATTCACATATTCCCTATAAATGATTAAAACGTTAATATAATTTCACTTTAATTTCGAGAATAATGAATAATTTGGTTTCTACAAATACGACACCTTCATGGATCCGAACATTCACCCGGGGCTCAATGATAGATCTGTACTTTATTTGCAAGATAATCATTGGTTCGAGCTATTATGGGGTGGTCTTATAGGGATAGGGACTAGGCTTCGTCCCCGTAGGCTGCAGAGAGCGTGAATTCTTTTATGCGAGCATTCCCCACCTCCCCACGTCTTAGAGATATTGTTTTGGGGCGGTATCTATCGTTGTGTCTCCATTGGTGGGGTACAACATGATTGGGCACTCATTATGGCCATGGTTGAGCGGTGGAGCCGGAGACGCATACCTTCCATCTACGCACTGGTGAGGCCACGATCACGCTTCAGGACGTGGAGGTCATGTTTGGTTTGCGAGTAGATGGATACCCATTATACAGTCGGGTTGAGCCTCCACCTGGTAGTACATAGGTGTCGGAGTTGACTAGGCTCACCCACTTCTAGCCTGCATGCCCCACCACTATCTTGGGACAGAGTCGGTGTAGAATAGTGCTCTCTGCGATTATTTGCTTGAGGAGCCTCCTGTTGACGACGACACTGATCAAAAGATTGTTGATCGTCACGCCCGTTTGTATCTGCTCATTATATTCTGGGGCATCCTGTTCCCAAACACATCGGGTGCATATGTCAGCTTATTGTATTTGATATTTTTGGAGCATCTGGACCGTTTGGAAGACTACAGCTGGGGCGGTGTTGTTTTGGTGTACCTCTACCGATGCCTATGCCGAGCGACTATTGGCTATATCAGTAATGTGTGTGGATTTTTTTCTCTTCTCCATGTATTATTTTAAGTGTGTGTTCCTTTAATGTAAACATACCTCTTGAAACGATGACTAATTTTAATATCGCTTTTAGTTATGGGCGTGGAAAAGGATCCTGCCTTTTCAGCCCGTACCTAGGCATCACCTTCCTCCACATGCCCTATGTGAGGAGGTGGACGGCAGGGTTTTTTCGGGATGTGGATAGTCACCACAATATTCTTCCATTCCGAGACCAGCTTGATCGCATGACGGACGATGCAGTAAAACTATTTAACTTTAAACTATTAATTTAATTATTTCATTTTCTACTTGTTGATCACTAATTTGTAGCTATATTTTATGCAGCTATTTGTATAGACGTCGTACGCTGCTATTTTGGATGGTTTGCCGGCCTTTTGCAGGGCTGGTCAGGCCGTGTGGATGTTGCGATGTCCATTGATACACTTGGAGATCGTTGAGGACCACATGCCTAACTGCGTCTTACGACAGTTTGGGCATTGACAGAATATAACCCCCCCCCCCCCCTGGGCATTCGCCATGATCTCGGACACTACACGCTGGACAATCGAGCAGCCATTGATGATGCGTTTCTGGCTTTCATGGACGTCCAGATCCAGTGTTGGGAGAACAGGTTGGATAGTTTAGTGGAGGTCGGTCATGCGACTCTGTCATGCCCCAAAACCCACCCTAGACGTGACCGGCATTCGACGTCATGAACAACATCGGAAGAACCTAAAAGATGCAATAACAACACTTGAACCCGTCAGGTTCAATATTCACCTCCAACAGTTTATAAAATAAATACAATTAAATCATGATATATGAATTAAATCAACGGAAGTCTTTAGTATTATAAAACTTAATCAAAACGTGACGAACGCCCAAGAGTTAAACAAAACTCAACAACTACCAACAAGAATGTGTACTATGGAGCTTCTAAGATAAAAGAGTAATTTGTCTGACACATCGAGACGCAGCCCAAAAAACTAGAATAGTAAATAAATATGATAAGGGGTGTCCCACGAATGAACATGTGGGCTCATCAAGTCAGCAGCAACAACAATTCCTTCTTAAGCGTTTTGAGTATCAAGAACCTGCTCTTCTCCGTTACCTAACATACCATCAAAAACAACAATGATATGCCTGAGTACTTCGTACTCAGTGAGTGTCTAAGGGGCAATAGTTAACAAAACAAGATATAATGAATAAAATCAATAAAATGATATCAATGAAAATAACAGTTCAAACCCAGGAATAAAGTAAGTCAGATACATTGAAGAGTCATCACAGAATCCAACAACGAAGGACACATTAAATTAACTCCTTACCATTTACCAGTCCAAGTATTTCACTTACGAATTCACTATCACCGCAAGCCACTCACATGTAACAAGATACGAAACAAGCCACTCACAGGATAATCAAAGTACGAAACAAGCCACTCACAGGCTGATCAATCAATCGATACTCCGGGTTAGGAAACCATGGAGGCTAATCGTCCTCTGGACTAGCACATCAATAGATATTCCGAGCTAGGAAGCGACAGAGGCTAATCGTCCTCTGGACTAGCACAGCCATAGATACTCCAGTCTAGGAAGATACGGAGGCTAATCGTCCTCTGGACTAGCATAGCAATAGATACTCCGGTGTAGGAAGATACGGAGGCTAATTGTCCTCTGGACTAGCACAATAATAGATACTCCGGGCTAGGAAGAAACGGAGGTCAATCGTCCTCTGGACTGACACAACAATACTCATATCGATACGTTAGGATCCATAACGGCTAATCGTCCTCTACACTAGCACAGCTTGCCCATACAGGCCCAAACACAAATAAAATACACATCATGGCATATTACCGAATCATCAATGATGGCTTAGAGCCGAATCTTACTTCTCAAGTCATCATCTCAAAATACAGGCATTTCAAGTCTTAACCGATTTAGAATCTTATTCAAATCTCTTATTCAATTTTTAAGTTCAAGAAATCCATTCAACAACAAAACAAGTTTAAGGTCCAACCTTCAGAAAAATAAGTTCAATCATCCAATAATGGGAAAATCGAGCTTCACAAAGTAGTATAATTTATATAAGGTTCGATGCAGGCTTGACCCTACACACGCATGACAATCATCTTTAATTCCAAAAGAACTTCCACCAGACAAGAGTTATGACTTATATAAACAATCAAGGGAGAATTCTCAAATACAAATCATTCTTTCAAAATACAAACGTACTTCAAAAGCAGACATACTTGAAAAGACGATTTTTGAAATATAGACATACTTCAAGAAAGATTTTTGGGAAAATCTAGACATACCTCAAATCTCTCTCAAACGCACTTTCCAAGATTCAATAATCACACTAAAATGGTTTCAGATGAGAACTATTAGAGCTTTAATCCAATTCTAGCCATATACCCCCTTTATAGGAAAACTAGGGTTTTCATGTCTAGAATGTATTCTTGAACACTTCATGAATCAATCATGGATTCTAATCCCATAGGATAACCTACACTAGTCTAAACCCTTTCAATAACATCAGAAAAGTCAAGGATCATACCTTATTGAAGGAATCTCAACGTCTCCAAACGTCCCTTTCTTCCTCTCTTTCTTGGGTTTCAAGAATCTAGGGTTTTTGAAAGATGAACTAGTGTTAATTTGATGTGATTGATGAAGTAATGATGGGAATTGATCAAGAACTCACCTTATATGTTTTGGGGAAACCCTAGGGCTGTTTCCTCTCAAAAGGTCGGCCAAAACGAAGTGCGAATGAATATAACGAAGTTAGGCTTTTATAAAATTTCGGGAAAAATCGTTTCAGGCATAAAATGGCCTGGTGCGTCGCCCAGGGCGGCGCACATAGTGTATCCCTTTCGACGGTGTCAAAATTTTTAGTTTCCTGAAAATTTGGCCTGGGGCGCCGCCTAGGTCGCCGCACACACCTAATTTTCGCACTGCACAGATGATGCTCAGTAAAATGGACATAACTCCTAGAACAGAGCTCTGTTAGAGCTGGGAAACCTACCGTTTGAAAGGTTGTTAAAATACCTAAAACTTTAATGTTTTGAGTTTTCTCAAATTCCTAACGAAAATATCCTAAAACTGGCCATAAGTGCAGACTGTCTCAGACTTAAACAAATTTAGAAGACCTTAAGAACTTTACTTTTTGGTTTGAGTTCAAAACGACTGTTTAAAACTCGAATTCATCCCGAATGGATTCATATGGCTATAATATCAACTTAATACTGGTTTTCATACATTCACACCTAACTCGAATTTACGGGATATTACAGACTCCCATCATGGTTTACATGCATTGGTACCATGGGATCACACGCCACTTGATTGGCAACCCCGCTTTACGTCCCCCAAGGGATGTAGGATACGCAGCATTCACGGGACAGTATGAGGTGTTGGTAAGTTTATCGCTTTTGGATTTATTTAGGTGTATTAATTATTACGTTTAAAAATTAACTATTTTTTTACTGTTGAAAACAAATGCAGCTGGTGACCGTACAACGCACTCGCTTATTGGGGTTAGACCATATATCTATCCCCGAGGTTGCGAGGCTTGCTTGGGAGATGGTACGGATAACTGAGGACGGTATCCAGCAGGCAGGAGAGATTAGGCACATGCATGATCCTATTCTAGAAGGTCAGTATCAGGCGGTAGAGGAGGTCGTGTTGCTAGAGGACGTGCAACTGCTAGAGGACGCGGTGCTGCTAGAGGACCTAGTGATAGAGGACGCGGTTATGCTAGAGGACGTGGTGGTAGGGGACACCATCTAATAAATAAGACAGATGAGGCCGCTCACATTCCAGAGGCCGCTCCCATTCCAGTCCATCCATAGCCATTCGAGCCCAGTGGCAGCTCAGCTGGACTGTCGTCAACTACATTTACGTTGGCGCGCCTACTTACGTAGATACATGAGTCTTCATCTCAGCCGAGCCATCATGCGTACCAGGAGCTACATGATGACATCGATTGGGCGGAGCTTCGCGCATCATTACAGGAGGAACGACCAGTGAGAAATGTAGACGGTCCCAGGTTTCTTGACTTCGATGATTTTTTAGTGACGGTTAGTATTTAAAATACTTATTATATATATATATATATATATATATATATATATATATATATATATATATATATATGTTACTTATTATTTCATAATTTTTTATATTTTAGGATTCGGTGCTAGCGGGTCCATCAGAGCCACCCACTCAAGCGTTTTCTCATAGGCCTGCTGAGCCATAGGTGTCTTCTCATGAGTCTGCCAAGCCACAGGTGTCTTTTCATGAGTTTTTCGAGCCACAGGTATCTTCTCATGAGTCTACCGAGCCACATGTGTCTTCTCATGAGAATGTCGAGCCAAAGGTAAGATATTTAGTGAAACTTAAATTTATTCAATATAAGGTGAATATTACTTTATTTTTTAAAACATTTATTTGGACCTCGAACAGCACACCGCTCCAGCTTTAGCCTTTCAGCATCCCGTCCATCAGACTACTTCATATTCTGCACCAGACCCACCTCAGGCACCCTCTACTCAAACACCCGTTGATAGACAGGTTTGATTTTTTTTTTAACAAACTTTAATGTATTCAATATAAATAAAAATTGGTACTAATTTTTATGTATTTTTTAGGTTCATCCTTCGGCGCCTGCGGACACACCTCCCGACGATGACGACGATTCGTCTCCCGATGCGGATCAGCCTGATATTCTGAGCGTACCAGAGGGACTAGATCCCAAGAAGAAGCATGCTATACTCAAGGGGGCAAGGGGAAGGGGAAGGGCGGATGATCATGGCTTAGAGCACCCCGTTATTAAGAGGAGAAAGAGGGATGAAGATGATGGCGAGGGCGCTGGGGATGGTATTAGCCTTAGGCCTAAGGATAGTCTCAAGCATACCAAATGTGGGACCCATCCACGATAGTGTATATGCAATTAAGTTGTACAATTGAAGTAAATATTATACATTTTTTGCGTATCTATTTATATTTATAAATATTATCTTAGTCTTTATTCGTGTGACATCCTAAATTGATCATAAAAAAAAAAATCGTGACATGTTCAAAATAATGTTACGCATTAATTTAAAAATAACACGAAACCCTAAAACATAAATAACTTAAAGCTAATGACAACAAGTTTTCAACCAAAAACTTACTTAGAGCACTTTTCAACCACTAAAACGACAATCGAAGTTTTGCGTATCCTTGATGTATTGAGCCTACCTTATCAATCGCACAAAAATAAGTCAGGTTCTATATAAATTATTGAAGTCAGGTTCTATATAAAATATTGAAGTTCCGGGGTCTCGAAGCATGATTAATTTAGGGTTAAAGTAGTGTGAAAATGTAAAAGAAAGAGAGCTTAACCACAAAAAAAAAGATAAAAAAAAAAGAAAAAAAGAAAACGAGGGAGTAGGTCCTTTAGCGCAGGAAATTCCTACATTAAAGAACTTAACCGTGTTGTTACGGTTAAGTCCTTTAACGCAGGAATTTTCTGCTCTAACGGTACTTTGGTACCACTTTTTGTTAGGTTATTTTGGTTCAAATGCTCTTTTTTTGGGTCATTTAGGTTCCAGACTCTTAATTATTGTGCATTTGAATTAATTTGGAATTTAAAAATTTATAAAAATAATGTTCTTATTAGTGTAAACAACTTTAAGGGTATAAGTCATTTTAACACAAAAAATGGTTATGAACACTTTTTTTGCCAAACACTTAAGCAGCTTATTATCAGTTTCAGCACCTTTATCCAAACACATAATTGCTTATTTATCAAATCAACTTCAACACTTAAAAATGCTTATCAGCCACTTTCAATCAGCTAAGCCAAATCAGCTAAGCCAAATGGGCTCTATAGATCATCTCGTTAAGCGTAAAAGGTGAAGTTTAAAGTAAAATTATTGTCAATTAAGTAAATGTGTAATTCTTTTTTGGACTGATTAAAAAAAAAGTGTATCATATAAATTGGGACAGATAGAGTACTGTTTTTTTTATTAAGAAAAACTTAACTAACATAACTAATAAATTTAGCAATATTTCTTTTATAAAAGACAGAGAAACGGCTATTTAAGTCTTTCAGCGTAAATTCATATGAGCGATCCAACCAAGGATTAAGGCCGTGTGATATTTGCTACTGCTGTAGCCTGTAGAGCAACTTGTCTGCTCCCAACAATTGTGCTACCGACTGATTTCGTTAGTTATCAGTTCCAGTCTGGCAAATCACTATCAATTTCAGAAATGACTACCACATCATAGACATGAAACAATTACAGCTTGTTTGGTAGGTGGAATAAACATAATTTGCCACCACATAAAAACTCTTCAATACATTATTTGATTTTTTTCTTTTATATATACATAAAAACTAGTATATACATTTATGCGAAAAATTGTGGAGTACTATTTTATGTGAGATAGACGGCGAAATAAAAATTCAAGTAATAGAAATACATGAAATAAGATGAAAAGGACAAAAATATCCTCACAATCTTAAAATTTATATCCTCTTCTTTTCATAAAATATCCAACAAGAAATAATATCTGCACTACAATTCATATAGTCCAATGATTACATTATCATTCCTGCCCAGTTTGTCTTTGAACCAAACCACCCCCAAGTACACTGATTATTTCAGCATAGCTCGAGTTAGATTTTTCAGTTGAACTTGCTTTAGCTAAAACTCATCATGGATCCACTTAGACCCTATGTTTCGACTCATTTGTTGCTTCACAGGGCACCACTTAATTAGATGCTAGTGGAACACAACCTTAATTTAGTAGCTCAATAGACTAATAAGCTTCAAGTTGGCCTGCTCAATCGATAATCGTCCTAAAGGGCACAATTTAATTAGTAGATAACTAACTCATTTGAAACAAGGTACCATCTCAGTCGTTTGGTTATTCGGTCTTGATTCATCAATTTGGGTTAACCCTTACATGTAGTACGGACCACCTTACCTTGATTTAATTCATCAATTTGGGTCACCGATGACAGAGACAATGTCCATAAATCTACCTGCCCTATACCAATTATTACCCTAAAGTAGTATAATTGCAGTATAATAAGTACTTGCGTCCTTTATTTACTTTGGTATGTTACGGTATTGAAAATTTCAGTTCGGTAATTTCGATTTATAAAAACATTATATTATTACCATACCAAATAACTTCGCTATGGTTCAGTTTTGATAGTTTTGCGGTATGGTAATCAGTAACCACAGTTTGTCCGATTTCGACTTACATATACTCATATAATAGAGAATTTTGACTTAGATTATTCAAGAATTGCCTCAATTATATCATACTTAACACCTTGCACATATAAAAATATTCAAAAGAAAGTACAAATAATTCCCTATTCGTTAATCAATCACACAAAAAGGGCATTTCAATCAAGATAGAGTAGTCAAATTTCCAACATTTACACAATTAGTTTGTACTAATACTAGTTTACATATTTGTTCGTATTATAATAATATATATGAATTGTATATATGTAACTATATAATTCGGTACGGTATTCGATATTTCGGTATCTTTTTCATAAGTATCAAATACTGTACCGAATACCAATTTTTTTTAAAATGCATACCAAACACCATAATACCGAAATCGGGGTATCAAAATTTTGATTTCGGTATGGTAATCAGCATCTACCGTACCATGCCCCACCCTTAATTGTCTTTACTTTGTCTCTTACTTACGTCGTAAAGTTGGAATTTATTCCCAATCCATGATTAATTTCTTTCAGTTAATTATATGTTTTTATGTTTATTCAAAGGCATAATAGATTAACAAGCATTTAAACTTGGCCTCAACAGGCAATTAAACACTCTAACTTTGAGAATGCACATCTACTCACCTTAACTCGTTTCTACTGTGTCAGTTGAACACTTCAACTTATAAAATGATCATCTAGACACCTCCAAAATTTATGTGTCACATCAGTATCAAGTGTCCATGAGACAAAGTGGAGACAAGTTGAGGTGTCTATAATTGCACTCCCGAAGTTGGAATGCTTATTTGCTAGCTGAGATCAAATTTGAGTGTATGCTTATATATTATGCCTTATTCAAAACGTACAAGTTTTCTCAATATATTTTGGACTCCAATTGTGTCAGCTGTCGATGTAAAACACTTGAAAGCGATTTACGAATTAAAAACTCTGATTGCTACGTTTTACATGCAAGACACAACGAAATATTAAGAAATCCAATTATAGTTGTATACAATTCAATTTTATTGAATTTAATCCATAAGAAATTTGGATTTTATCCTAAATTTATTAGTCCTAAATAGCATTGGACTACATAACTGTATAAGTGGTCAATTTGATATTGAAATCTAATTAAATGGACTTAAATAAATTTTTTATTTTATTGGGCTAGCTAATTTAGTTGGGGTTCTACAAAATGGTTCGATCAATAGGTTGCAAGTCCAAAGGTCCATTAACCTTTTTTTGAGGCAACTCCACCAAAAATCCTAGCTCACCCCTATAAAAAGAGGTCACATTTATTTGAAAGGACCATAAGTAGAAGTCAAAAATTCCAAAAATTCTATCATTTTCATACACTTCAAGTATTCAAGGTAAAAGGCAACGACAATTCAAATGAATAAATTAAGCTCACAATTGTACTTCAATTAGGAGATCAAGGTACAAGTCCTTAAATTCAAGTACAAGTCAAACAAACTCAAGAACAAGTATTAAATCCTTGAATCCAGCCGTAAAAGAAAATTTAGGGGATACTTTCTCAAGACTTTAAGAAGTTTCTGGTGATTGTAATACTCATTTTACAGGGAAAAAAATCACTAAAATTATTGCATTATTTGTTGTCTTGATTATTTATCAAGTGCGGAATCTATTTTCTACAATAATAATTTGGTGATTGCAAAAACCTTAGGCTTTGAAGTTTTGCATGATATGAAAAATTAGGTTAGGAGACTTTCTGGAAATAATTTACTAGTATATATTTTTGCAAAAAAAAAAAAAGTATCACGCAACTGTTTTTGTAAATTTTAAAGTTAATGTGTTTTTTCTTCTTGAAGAGTTAGTGAGATGAGTGCAAGTGGAGCCAGTTATTATAAATGAAAGAGGAAGAAGATAAATAAAATACCAAAGTACTAGATACTCCAAAAAAGAAGAAGAAAAGTAATGGAGGGAGACTTCAATATTTGCCCTTCCTCGTCCTAGACATTGTCCACTCTTTTAAAAGGCAATTTCAGGACTTGCCCTGGAACTCACGTACGAGGCTTAGTTTTTGTGAGGCTTACGTCATAAGTACCT
Organism: Lycium barbarum; assembly: GCF_019175385.1. Classification (NCBI taxonomy): domain Eukaryota; kingdom Viridiplantae; phylum Streptophyta; class Magnoliopsida; order Solanales; family Solanaceae; genus Lycium; species Lycium barbarum. Next base: position 107,132,687 of record NC_083338.1, read on the forward strand.
GACTGTACGTCCTAAACACGCCTAACGCTCGGGGCTTGCCTACCAGTTCTTACACAAACTATATGTTAAATTCCTTAATTTAAATTGTTGACCCTCATAATTCTTTAACAAATGAATGATACTTAATAGTTTTTCATCTATAGAGATAAGATGATTGGGTGTAACTCAAATAACAAGTCATAGTATTACATATTTACTATTTGAGAACATCGTGAGAGTGAAATATCACTTAATATTTCTTTTTAAAAGTACATAGCTGAATTGTATTCGTCCAATAAAGTTTATTGATTATTTGCTTATAGGGAGATAAATTGAATAGTATGATAGTACTATTTTTTAAGAAATTTTGATTTTTTTATTTTTTGAAAGTCAAGATGTTAGAGTTGATTTGCATTTCATAATAGCTTTTATTTCATTGTATCATTCATACTTATAAATTATGTTATATATAATTACAAGTTTTAAGTGACTTATAATGAATTGTTTTGATTAGTTTTTTGTGAGGATCAAGCATATATATATATATATATATATATATATATTTCATTTATTTAAAGTTTTCTTTTGATTTTTATGTAATTTACCTATTTTAAAATATTTATTGTAATTATATTATTTTATGAAATACTAAAAATTAAATACACATGAGACTTGCGCCTCGCCGAGTCATATAAAACTCCCCTGCCTTTTAAAACTAATTTCCTACATTAGTTGTGACTTTGCTTCATAGAAAGATAAGAAGACAATTTATGGGATTTTTTTTTCCAGTGAATTTATGGGAAATTGACATGTTACAATTATATGCAACTAACCACCAACCAAGGAGTAAATATGGCAACATGGGACTGGTCCTAGGAAGGTTAATTAAAATCACCCAGCAACCTGTAACATCAAAGTGCAGGTCGATGCAAAATCCTGTTCTGACCTTTTAAACGTTTCCTCGAGAGATTTACCTAATGATACACTGCGTGGATGGTTAGTTTACACGGTCAGAAATTTTTAACCGGCTATTGCCAGTTTATATCTTATTTTTCTTTTCATCTGTTACTTTATTTCCTCTCTCTCGCTATGCAGATGTACTCCTTCATCCTCTTTCTTTCCTTGTTTATCTCCCCTAGACTCCTCTTTCTATGATGACTTTAGATCTTCTTCTATCAATCAATGTCAAAATATCAACTCTGAATTGCAGGACTGGTGTGCCTATTTTTCCGCGGCTAAGATACTTTTTTCTTTTTTGGTAGAAGATTACTACATTATTTAATTTATGGGAGAATCAATTATCAAAAGCGTCGAACTTGATTAGGCGACTAAGATGGTTAAACTTTCCCATAATAATAAACGAAAAAGAACAAACAGAAATCATTGTTAACAACCATGAGGATTGCTGCTTGATCTGGAACTTTAAAGCTCAAAACTTGAGTTTAAACTGTCTGTGACAATGATTATGAGAAAAATTGGGAAAAGATATGTTGAACAAAAAATTTGTGCAAAACTATGCCTGGATTATATTCCTACCAAAAAATTGAATTACTTCTATGGTGTATGCCGGTGATTTGTTTCAATGGCACGGATCCTTCCTATTTTTTGGTAAGCCATGTCATGCTCGTAAATAAACACGGTTGAATAAATTTAGAGTCCAACTTGCCTTATACTACTATTTTTATTTTATATTTAAATATTAAAAGTTGAAACTAATTAAGAATATTACCCATTGGAAGCCTTAAAATTCTCTGACACTGTAAAAGAACCATTCGCTGGCCGTGGATATTAGTTAATTTCATGATCTATAATAACCCAAAGTAAATAAAGATGATCCTAAACTCCAAACCTTAAACCCCAATTTGCACAAGTCTAATGGACTACAAACAAATATATCATAAACCAGCCCATATCAACTATCAACATATATGTTTCTACTCAATTACATCATTTATCAATAATCGATCACTTGGTACATATACACTACCCCTTGGCTAAATAGCAACAAATTAGTTAATATTATATTAAAAAAATTAACACTATTTAAACATGATAATTATACTTATCATATGAGAGTCTCAATCAATTAGTGACATGATCCATTGAGTTTGAGAACAAGTAATAGTTGAACAAAGCACTTCCTTATTAGGACAAGGTTGTGCTTTGATAACCATTATTCGTTCTTAAACTCATTGGATCACGCACCAATTGATGATTCCTCACATAATAATGTCTCACAAATTAGTAATTCTTAACATAATAATATGTGATCAATTACTTGTGATTATCATATAAGCAATGGTCCTCAGAGCACCACCTTAGAACAAGAATGTGCTTTGAGAACCATTACTTGTTCTCAAACTCATTGGATCATGTGCTACAAGAACCATTACTTTTTTCTCAAACTCTTTGTATCATGTGACCAATTGATGAGGGATCTTGATCATATGGTATAATAAAGTATTATTTTCATGTTTAAATAATTTGTTAAGCCCTTATGTATAATTTATTTATTTCTTTGTTAGCCAAATAATATTGCCTTTAGGACCATTACTTGTTCTCAAACTCATTACATCATATGTTTAAAATAAATGACATTATAAGAAAAAATATATTTGATAACAATTTTTTTGTTGTTGTCATAGATTGATTATTGTTGCAAAAAGTACTTTTAACAACAATTTTTTTTTGTTGCATAGACTTTTCCCAATGGCTGTTATTGCAAAAACGTGCAACAACTTTTTTTTTTGTTGCCAAAAGTACTTTTTATAACAATAATCAATACTATGACAACAAAATTAAATTCTTTAGCAATTAAAAAGTTCATTTGCCAACAATAAAACTAAGTTGTTGCCAAATATTAAATTTTTTGTTGCCATTTCTATACTTTCTTGTAGTGTGGGGTTCTCGTATGATAGAAGAAAGTATTATTTTCATTTTAAATATTGTTAAGTCCCTTATTATAGTTTAATTAATTAATTGCTTTTTTAACCAAATGGTAGTGCTTTGAGAACCATTACTTGTTCTCAAACTCATTAGATCATGTGTCCAATTGATGGGGACTCTCATATATGATATAATCAAATATTAGTTTCATGTTTACATAGTGTTAAGTCCCTTATTATAATTTAGTTAATTAATTTATTGCTTTTTTTAAGCCAAAATGGTATGCTTTGTGCACTACTTGTTCTCAAACACATTAGATCATGTGGCCAATTGATGGGGGCTCACATAAAGGGCAACCCGGTGCACTAAGCTCCCGCTATGCGTGAGGTCCGGATGAACTTCATGCTTAAATAGATAGTGTTAAGTCCCTTATTAATTCAATTAATTAATTGTTTTTTAGCCAAATATTAGTCTAGCCTAGATATAACTAATGGTCGATTAGTGGCAAATGATTTAGTTGAGTAGAAAACATATCTGTTGACAATTGATACGGGCCGATTTATGATATACTTGCTCATAGTCCAGCATCAACACGGAGGATAGTCTATAATCGTTGGTGAAGTGGTTGAGCTTTTACTGGAATGGAGAAATTAATTGGAGATAACAATGGTTGAATTGGATAACAATGGTTGAGGGCTAGGAATAATTATGGCTGAACAAGTGGAGAAGCTTTTTCCGTCGTTGGGGAGTGGTTTTACGATGAAAAGCTTGGATTTTTCGTCGGAAAAAGGATCTAAAAGGAGAGAAAAATGTGAGGTTTGGAGCTTTCGGAGGGAAGAAATTTCTAATTTGAGCTTTTTCAAAACTTTGGAGATGAGAATTATTTTGTATTTTTCAAGACTTTGATGTTAGAATTGACAACTTTTAAACTTCTTTTGTTGATGTCACAAAAAAATGGGTATTTCACAATATTTCAAGATTTAGTAGGTATTTCACCACTTGGAGACTCAAAGTGGACATTTAGCCTAGAGACCTGAAAAGGTTATGTATGAGATTACTAACAACTTTGCAACTTCAGTATTTTTAACCTACATAAGATAATATCTTTCATAAAATGTTCCCTCTGTTCACTTTTACTTGTCCACTATTTCAAAAATAATTTTTCATTTTTATTTGTCATTTTTCGCATATCAAGATAAGACAACTTTTTTCTTCCTGTTTTACCCATAGTATTAAATGCTCACTTCAAATCATTTTTTCAAATCCAATAAAAATATGCACCAATTAATATGGGTAAATTGATAAATTGCGCTTCATTTATTATTTTCTTAAACAACATGAAAAATCCAAAGTGGACAAGTAAAAGTGAACGGAGGGAGTAATACTCATTTAGTTTATCATGAACAGTTAATACACTTTAATTTGAGCTGTTATATGAAACCTTCTTCTTCTCTTCTCTCTCTTTCGCTCCTTGTTATCTTTGACATTTATAAAGTCTATGAGGATGTTGTTTTTGTAAAATGGTTGAATTACATTCTGTGTCAATTATGAGATAAATAGAAAAGGAAAATAATTGCAGTTGGCAGATATTTGTTGATTGTTGAAGACAATGGATGTGGCTGTTATTGAGCTCGGAGCCAAAATGGGTTTTTTTTGCATACATTGAACAAAAATGTTATGCTTTTTTTTTTATAAACCCAAATGGGCAGTTCGTGATACAATCCACGAAATAGGTGATTTGTTTTTTTTTATTTCGTGAATTAAATGAAGAAATTAATTTATTATTTGTTTTTCTTTGCATTTCGTATATCAATTCACGAAATGCCTTTTTTTTTTTTTTTTTTATTTCCTGAATAAAAAAGAAAGTAATTTGTATTTTTTTTTTTGCATTTCGTGACACAAATCACGAAATGCCTTTTTTTTTTTTTGTTTTTTGCAATTCATGAAATAAATGAAAGAAACAATTTTTTTTTTTTGGCATTTCGTTGCATGATTCACGAAATGGCATTTTTTTTTTTTTTTTTGCAATTCTTGAAATTAAAGAAAGAAACTGTTTTCTAATAAATTTTGGTAAATGATGTATATGTATTCATGGTTCAATTATATGTTGTAGAACTATAATATTTTTTGTCACTACCTATGTCCCAATATTTGCAAGTTCCCCACCATAAACTATGGTGCGAAATAGGTTTTTTTTTTTTTTTTTTTTTTTTTTTTTTTTGCAATTCTTGAAATTAAAGAAAGAAACTGTTTTTTTTTTTTTTTTGCATTTCGTGACACAATTCACGAAATAGCCTTTTTTTTTTTTTTAATTTCGTGAATATTAATTAACTTAACTTTTTTTTTTTTTAGCATTTCGTGAAATAGTCAACGAAATGGGTGTTTTTTTTTTTTTTTGTATTTCTTGAATATAAAACAAAAGGAAATTATAATTATTTTTTTTGCATTTCGTGTATTAAAAAACGAAATAGGATAAACTTTTTTTTATTTCGTTCATATAAAAAGGAAATTAGAATATATATATATATATATATATATATATATATATATATATATATATATATATATTTTGCATTTCGTGTATTAATGAACGAAATAGGTTTATTTTTTTTAATTTTTTTTTTGTATTTCGTGTATTAATGAAGGAAACTGATTTTTTTTTTTTTTTTTTTGCATTTCGTAATCTAATGAAAGAAATTGTTTTTTTTTTTTTTTGTATTTCGTGAATAAATTCACGAAATATCTTCTTTTTATTTTATTTTTTATTTCCTGAATAAAAAAGAAAGTGATTTATATTTTTTTTTTTTTTGCATTTCGTGACACAAATCACGAAATAGGTTTTTTTGTTTGCAATTCATGAAATAAATGAAAGAAACATTTTTTTTTGGCATTTCGTTGCATGATTCACGAAATGGCTTTTTTTTTTTCATTTCGTTGCCCAATTCACGAAATATCCTTTTTTTTTTTTTTTTTTTTGCATTTCGTGACACAATTCACGAAATAGCCTCTTTTTTTTTTTTAATTTCGTGAATATTAATTAACTTACCTGTTTTTTTATTTTTATTTTTATTTTTTAGCATTTCGTGAAATAGTCAACGAAATGGGTGTTTTTGTTTTTTTGTATTTCTTGAATAAAAAAAGAAATAGGAAATTATAATTTATTTTTTTTGCATTTTGTGTATTAAAAAACGAAATAGGATAATTTTTTATTTTATTTTGTTCATATAAAAAGGAAATTAGAATATATATATATATATATATATATTATTTTGCATTTCGTGTATTAATGAACGAAATAAGTTTTTTTTTTTTTTTTTTTTTTTTTGTATTTCGTGTATTAATGAACGAAACTGATTTGTTTTTTTTGTTTTTTTGCATTTCGTAATCTAATGAAAGAAATTGTTTTTTTTTTGTATTTCGTGAATAAAAAAACGAAATAGGAAATTATATATATATATATTTCATTCATATACCAATGAAATAGGATGAATATATATATTTTTTTGTATTTCATTTATATAAAAACGAAATAGGAATTTTTTTTTTTTTTCGTTTATATACCAACGAAATGTTTTGTTCCATTTCGCAGGTATATAACGAAACCTCCCCCGCCCCTTTTTTTTTACCGTTTTTCTGCTCTCCATATCGCTATGGTTTTAATTTTATTTTTTTGTTTCATTTCTGTTGGTTCAATCAGTTTCAGACGAGCATTGAATACTTGTCAAAATAATATCTTTTACATTTCGTGACTTAATTTGCGAAATTTTTTACTTGTCTTCATTTATAAATATTGTCCTATCTTTACTTATGGTATATCCTTAGTCTTTCAATTTTCTTTTATCCATCTCATATCTTTCATCTATTGTTTTCTCTTATCTGTTTCATATCCTTCAACTTTTATTTTTTCTCTCATATATTTCATAAAAGATAACGGAAACTCATGTTAAAGTGTATTTATTTTGGGGTGGTGAAGTTGTGTATGAAGCTGGTTCGGTTAGATACAACCGTGGTCCTGAAATAGGGCAAAGGTTTCCAATTTCCCTAAAATATGATCGTCTGCAACGCGTCTTAAGGAGTAAAATGTTCGTAAATGATCCTGAACTATCGGTGGTTATAACCGGACGATGTCCAAGTTCATTTACAGCCGATGGTTCACCAATTTATGGTGAGATGCCAATTACGGACGATGAATCTTTATTGTCATTTCTTCGTTGTCCTGAGATTTTTAGAAATCACATATGCATAGCGGCGCTTGACATGTATGCTACAGTTCAACACTCTACCCAGGTCGAAGTACCGACCGACAATGAGTTCGATTTTGGAGGTACTACCTATCTCCCAAGTTTGAATATTGGTTTTTGAAGGGGTGTAGTTCAACAACAAACAATTGTAGGATTTGGTAGTCAGTCAAATGATACAACTAATTATGGTACACAGTATGATGGTATGGCTTCAACGCATGATCATAACTTTGATTGGAGTGGACAGAATCGTGAGACGCGAGGACCAAATAATGCTACTACGCAGTTGCATAATTTGAATTGTAATGTACGACACCCTTCACATCCTGGTCCAAGTGAATTGGACAGTGATAGGTAAATATAATCATATTTTATTCACTTTATTCATGGATTGTATAATTGTATTTGACTCGTAAATTCTATGAATTTTTCTTATTTATAGGCATAACGATTTTGAAGATAACCCCACGTTGACTCAACTCACACAAATTGTGAGCAATAACGATTTAGCTAATGATATAATAAATGAGTCGGATAGCGATAGTCCATTAGATCATGACGGGACGGACGATGATCAATCGTCTGCTGACGGTGACGATTCTGATGAAGATGTTGCGGCCCCCAGTAATGTTAGTGATAATTATCATTCAAATGTGATCCCATATTTGGATAATACAGAAGAAGTAGAACCGGAAGATTTTGCATACATGAGAGATAACGGGTCTGTTCGGGCTGCACTTTGGAATTCTAGTAATCCTAAAGTTATCAAATCAGGTTAGTTTCGTGCGACTAATTTTTGTAATAATATATTATTTTTGAATTTTGTGATTTTAATTGGTGTAATTAGGAGTTGATATTTTTTCTTGGACATGCAAATAGGTATGTTATTTCACAGCAAGAAGCAAATGAAAGGTGCAGTGAGGCTCTATAATATAGCTCACAAAAAAGAATATAAAACAGATCAAGCCAAAGATACATTTTGGAAGGTTATTTGCAAGCGGCATGAGGAAGGTTGTAGTTGGATGATCCGTTTTTCGTTGATCGGAAGTGGTATGTGGAAAGCAGGAAAAATGATTGAGCCACATAATTGTGATACAGATGATTATACAGAGGATCATTTCAATTTGAATAGCAACATGATTGCTACTTCGTTGATACCATATGTTATGATCAATGCACAAATCAGTATTAAGTTTGTTCAGGAAACTATAAAAGGCATCCATCACTATACTCCTAGTTATAGAAAAGCGCAAAAAGGGCGTAAGAAAGCTTTTGAGATGGTGTATGGTGATTTCGAAGGTTCTTTTAGGGCATTGCCTCGATACATGGCTCCCCTAGAACATTTCAATCCGGGCACTATTGTTGAGTGGACACACGAGTCAACTACAATGCAAGGCGAACACATCTTCAAGTATCTTTTCTGGGCCTTTAAACCAAGTATCGATGGATTCAAAAGTTGCAGGCCGGTCATCTCAATAGATGGCACCCATGTCTATGGTAAGTTTAAGATGAAATTGTTGATTGTTGTTGGCATTGATGCAAACGGAAATATTTTTCCACTTGCATATGCTATAGTAGCACGTGAGAGCTATGAGTCATGGACTTGGTTTCTCAATTTATTATGGAGACATGTTGTTTGTCATAGAAAAGGCATTGGACTAATTTCTGACCGTCACCAAGGGATCTTGCAATGTGTAATGACACATGAATGGTTACAACCACCCACCACACATCATAGATTTTGTGTTCGACATTTAAAAAGCAACTTTAACAAAAAGTTTCTTAACTCTGATCTTGAGAAGCTAATGTGGTTGGCTGCTACAGAGCACCAGAAGAAGAAATACCAAATGAAGATGCAACAAATCAAAACTTTGTCACCTGCAGCGCATATGTGGTAAAGCGATCTTCCGAAGGAAAAATGGACATTGTATAAGGACGGTGGTTATAGGTGAGGGGCTATGACGACAAATGTCTCTGAGTCTTACAACGGTTTATTGAAGAAAGCCCGTGGATTGCCTGTTACTGCCATGGTTCGCTTGACCTTTAAAAATCTTGTTGATCATTTTATTAAAAGAAGCGCCCTTGCTGCTCTACTAATGGTAAATAAGAAGACTTGGCCGCCCAGTGTTGATAAAAAGTTCCATAAATATTGGGATAGGGCCGCTATGCACACTGATATGATGAACTATAACATTGTGACTGGGGTCTTCGAGATTCTGACATTTGCACACGAAGGTAAGGGTGGAAATGTCCATAAAGTCTCTGACAATGGAAAAAAATGTTCGTGTGGGAAATGGAAAAACTACCACATGCCATTTTCCCATGCAATTAAATTCTGTCGGATCCGTAAAATTCAGCCTAAGGACTATGTTAGCAAGTACTACAGTTGTAGGTATTACAAGCAAACATACAGTGGAAAGTTTTCTCCCTTGGGTGATGAGGCATATTGGCCTGCAAGTCCCTTCTGTTTAATTGCAAACACTGCATACGAGCGAACTTCTGGAGCCCAGAGAACAACTAGAAGGAGGAATGAAATGGATATTGCTCCTGCTCGCATGGCTAGGAGGTGTGGAACTTGCAGGCAAACCGGTCATAACAAAAATCGTTGCCCCAATCGTACTCAGTAGTTGTTGTTGCTTGTTTATTGTTAAGTTTTTTCATGAGTTCTATGTTATTTTTATTTTATGTAATCTTTGTTATCTTATGTAATCTTCAATAATATGTTGTCGTCCTTCAATAATATGTTGTCGTCCTTACTTTAAAATATAAACGGTTCGTATTGTAGAGTTTAATTTTGTCTTTAATTTAACAGTTATTGTTGGATAGAACTTACACAACACTTTATTGAATGAACACAAAATTACATTATAATTGAAAATTAAAAAACATAACACATAGTTGGTCTAAGGGAGTTCGTTAGGTATGTCATCATCCGATTTGTAAAGTTCGTGTGCTAAAACACTTGCTCTTTCATGTTCTGTTAGCGTTCGATTTGTTGCTGCAGCTTGTTCTTCAGCGAGCTTAAGGATATAGTACCTACAACGTCTCACCAACATCCTATTATTCTCCTTTCGAATTTGTTTCACAGCTATCTCATATTCTACCATATCCCTGCGTTCCATCCACACAGAGAATCGACGTGGCTTGGGTGCCCCCAGTTGCTCAAGCTCATTCATGAGCATATTTGACTCATGGTACCTATGCTCCCATTCACGGCGTAATCCGCAGTAGTACTCACATGGATCTGATTTTTTCAGCATCCGAAAATCATCCTCTCGTTCGTGAAGCATGTGCGGGTTGTACATGTCCATCTCAAAATCATATGGATCCCATGTTCCCCAGTCGCTGTTGGGTGACTCTGAACTGAAGCTATCATTTCTGTTTTCCGGGAATGCCCAAGCAAAAGGTGAGGAAGAGCTTCCAGGAGTGTTCTCTTTTTTGTTTGACATTTTTTGGATAGTAAATGGATTTTTAAGTCTCAGTCGAAGATTTTGGATAATTTGCGAAATGCAAAATAAAAAAAAATGGCTCTTGCTTGTAAACGCTCACCTGAAGATAACAATGACCGGTTAGAGTTATTTATAATGTAAATTTTGTTGCATTTCGTTGCATATGCACCGAAAATGTAAAAAAAAAAATTGGAGTAATCCAAGTTTATAAATAACTTTTCGGCATGGACTTGTCAAATTTAAGTTTTTTATATGATGATGCTGACCTTCCGAAATGCAAGGATAAAAAATTGTCAGAAGCTTGTCAATAGCTTTCAATTTTTTTTTTACTTGGAAATTAGTTCTTTTCTTTTTACATGGACAAGTCAAATCCATTTTTTTAAGAATCTTGTCAGAAGCATTGTTGCAGTTATCTTTTTCCAAGATTTTATATTTCGTTACATACTTTGCGAAATGCAAATCTAAATAATTAGACAAGTCAGAAGCTAAAAAGGAAGCTAGTTAGTAGCTTTCAATTCATTTTAAGAATCTTGGCAGAAGCATTGTTGTTATATTTAATTTCCTCCAAGCATTATTGCATCCGTTCAGAAGAAGCTAAAAAGGAAGCTAGTTAGTAGTTTTCAATTCATTTTAAGAATCTTGGCAGAAACATTGTTGTTATATTTAATTTCCTCCAAGCATTATTGCATCCGTTCAGAAGAAGCTAAAAAGGAAGCTAGTTAGTAGGTTTCAATTCATTTTAAGAATCTTGGCAGAAACATTGTACACTTTAACAATTTTCTCCAAGCATTATTGCATCCTTCAAAAGAAGCTAAAAAGGAAGCTATTTAGTAGGTTTATTGTACACTTTAAGAATTATGTCCAAGCATTATTGCATCCTTCAGAAGAAGCTAAAAAGGAAGCTATTTAGTAGGTTTATTGTACACTTTAATAATTATTGTTGTTATATATCTTTTATATTTTGTTGCATACTTTGCAAAATGCAGGGACAAGTTTTTTAGCATGGGCAAGTCAAATCCCAATTTTCTTTACACGGATTCCTTGGTCTTGACAGTTGAAAGAGCTAACATTTTCTTACAATTGCATTCATCCAATTTATAAATAATCGGACTACCTCCATTCTCCATTCTCCCTTCTCCATTTTCCGTTCTTCCTCTACTTCCATTCTTTCTCTTCTTCCGTTCTTGATTCTTTTCTTCTTCTTCTACTAATCCTATCACAAGGATTTCTCAACTTTTGCTCCATAATCTTCTTTAAGTTAAGGTAATTTATTAATTTTATAAGTTTTTACATATATTTTTTGATTTAGTCATTATAAATTAGTTCACATTTTTTTTTATTTATTTATATGTTATACTTAGTGTAGTAGACTGTAATAAAGAAAACAAAAGCTACAAGTTTAATTAATCAATAGTTGGTAATTTCAGTCGTTGCTTCAATTAAAAAAAGCTTTTAAAAATGTTAGTAGAGTTTATTGGTTAACGAACTACAATTAAAATACTTAAAAAATCGTTGAAGCTACTGATTAAAAAGGTATAAATTTATATTATAAAATGTTCTTTTAGTTAGTCATTTTCATAGAACAACAGTTAAAAAAAAGATGAAAAAATTGTGAGGAAAGTAAGATTGTTAAATATAACATAAATATATTTGTATCATTTGTTGGGTCATTTTTTATGTTCAAATTGTGAATAGTCGTTGGAGATTATTTTCTGTTAATAAGCATCAAGAATTTTTAATTTTCAAATTAAAAGTAGAAGATCAAGAAACTGTGAGGAAGTTGGAGTTGTTTTTGAAGCTAATAGACAAAAATAGCATGTCCTTTTTTTAATACCAAAATGGGTATTTCGTTGGATAACTGACGAAATACTATTCCGATCCGTTAAAAAAATATATATATTTTCCTTGCATCCCCTCTCCAGTCATATGCTTTGTTTTAAATAGAAAAGAAGTAGTTATATGTAAGATGAATACTATTATGGCAATTAATTATGAGCTTAACCAAAAGTTTAATTACATTTCGTTCACCACATAGGGAACTGCAATTATTTTTTGACAGTTGTACTCTTATTAATTTTTTTTTCTTTTCTCACGTGATAATATATCTTATAGATTGACCTCTATTGACTTTCCTATTGAATATATAGTAAACAATTCTGTAATGTGTTGTCCATTATTCTAATAGCAGTGGCTTGGTGTTGCAATGTTATAGATATGGATCGCCCCAAAGTCACTGTACATCCAGGTCCAGAAAACTATGATTTATTAATACTCCAGCATGAGCATCGATCCCAGGCTGTGTGGGATGGAACATTGACTGGAAAGAACGCGTGTTTAACTATACGTCGTGCGGATCATGAATTCTGGAATCACGTGAGGCAATACCCTTTACATAATCGCATCCTTAATTACTTTGAGAGGTGTGTATTTGGGGGAGTTTTAGCAGTAGGTAATGTGCAGTATGATGAAGGAATCATCACTGCACTTATTGAGAGATGGCGTCCAGAGACGTATACATTTCATATGCGGACTGGCGAATGTACTATCACACTGCAGGATGTCGAGGTGTTATATGGCATTCCCGTGGATGGCCACCCGTTGGTGCAGAGAAATGTTAAAGATATAACTAAATCAAGGTGGCGGGAATTGATGTACGACCTTACTGGTTGGTTGCTCGGAGAAGAAGCAATTATAGGTAATAGCATGTTGGTAATAACACAATTATCTAATCATTTGGAAACCTTGATTGACAATAATGATATTATTGATGAACACACTGATGAGGCTGAGGTACAAAAGAGGGTCAGGTTGTACCTGCTTTGGTTGATTGGTGGCAATATATTCCCTGATAATAGTGGTTCAAAGCTTAGTTTACACTTTTTGCTTGACATAGTAGACCTTGATGCAATAGGCGGGAAAGCTTGGGGAGCAGCAACATTATCATACTTGTACAGTTGTTTATGCCATGCTTCGATGGCCAATAGCCGTGATGTTTGTGAATTTATTGCTTTGTTACAGGTACGTGAATTTCAATAATATATTGTTCTACTTCAGTAGAAATAAGAGATGAAGCAACATTCTTATAACCACCATTACCCAAATTTTGAAAAATGAAATTAGGAATCGAAAGTCGAGCTTTATTATAAACACTAAATGTACCACTATATATAATGCAATCTGGATTATTAATATTTGTGTATAATTCTAAATGTCAGCTAACCATATTTCCTTGAGTTGTCACGCTAACAATTTTAAAGTATTGCTTAATACACGTTTAAATAGTCAACTTCTCTGCTATCTTTTAAATAATACTTTAGATTTCCTAGTGTTATAATTTGTATAATAAATCATTAAAGAGTATAATATTGTCAAATAGCTTGCACAACAATATTAGCGCATTATCGGAACCCAACCATAACAACACAATTTTCATGTGTATTTTCGGGTTATTTTATTTAATTCAAAAAATATTTATATATTTAAATTTACTTATACAGGTTTGGGCTTGGGAGCAAATAATTCCGATGCAGCCATTACTTCGTCCCCCAAGAGTAAACGAACGAGATATTGTATTTGCGCAGAAGTGAACTCGTCGTGGAGTTCGTGAAAGCGAGGCACGAGCTGTGCTAGTAGTTTGTAGGGATGTTTTAGACAACCTAACTGATGATCAGGTATTTTTCCTTTTAAATTTTTTTGATAAGAAATGTGAAAAATATAACAACAACAACAGAGTTTTTATAGATTTGTTCATTTTTTGCTTAATCGTACTATGATAATGGGTTAATTTTATTTTAATTTGTTATAGCTAATTTGCTACAACTTGCTACTTGTTGTGATATTTTTTAGATCCCATTTATTCTTTTAGCATAATTAGTATTTTTTCTAGGTTTGTTTTAATGGCTAGAAGGTTACTAAAGTATTTTATTTTGTTTTTATTTCCATCAAAATTCATTATGGAATTTTCAAGTTAGCCTGTTCTTGTTATGCTTTGGAACTGAATAAAAAAGAAAGTACTCCTAGCAAGGATTTGGTCATGATACGCTTTCTACTATTGAGTATTTTTTATTCTTCATTTGCATGGTTTGGAAATGATGAAATTTTGTGTATTTAGAAGGAAGGAAATTGCTTGAATGTTCTAATCTTTACTTAACTGAAAATGCATAATGGATGTTTGTTGTAATGAGAAAATTTATAATTTGTAGTATAAATTATAAATGACTGTATAATATTTTTGCTATCGTAGTTTGTGTGGGAGCCTTATACACAGGCCATCAATGAAGGACTTCCGGAGTGGTGCCGACGTGGTCAAGACATTTGGATGGTGCAGTTGCCACTCATTTGTGGGATCTACCGAGAGTGGCACATGGCGGGTCGGGTCAACAGACAATTTGGTAAGGAGCTGTTTGTTCCGGGACCAATCCCCCCACATAAACCATTTCATTTTTCACTGGACAAGCGATTTAAGATAAGTCAGGAGATGTGGCAAAAATTTGAGGAAGCTAAATATTTGTGGGAACACCGTCGGGAACTAATAGTTGAAGCTCCATATACTACTGTAGCTCCCGGACCGGATTCTGAATATTTTAAATGGTACCGGAGGTACTCCCGCACCTTGATAGGAAATCCAGAACGTACCGTGGATAGGGGATACCAACACCTCGCAGGGAGGCATGAAGCACTGGTACGTAACTTTTGGTGCATGTCAAGTTAAATAGACAGTTAATGATGTACTATATAGTTTTCTAACATTTGAGTAGAAACAAAATTACTGGTAGTACTAATTTATATATCTTGAAAAATAGTCTAAGAATTTGACTTACTACACTCATCCAATGCCAGTATTCAGGCAAATTTACCATGAAAATCTTAACCTAGGTGCTTCGATTTTTATACTTTATCTCTTTTGTTATTTAGCAAAAAGACTGTATAATAATAAATTGACCATGATTATGAAAGTAATTTAATTATATTTTCTAACTAAATCATCATATAAAGGATTTGGAACCGATTTACATGCAAATACATGTGTATCATATGTATTAAATATTATAGTAATAGTAATAACTATATCGTATATGATACACATTAATTTCTTTTTGCCAATCAGTGGCTTTCTTACGTCACTGTTTGTTATATATGTTTTTGTAGGCTCGTGGAATTCATGGAGTTAGACATTTGGCTTACAGTGTTCAGGAAAGTCCGTTAGAGTTGCCTTCAGATTCTCAGGGTATGAATGCATTGATGCAAAGGTTTATTAACATGTCAACTGAGTCTCTGAATGCTGCTGCAATGGGGACGAGGTTGACATTTGATCCCGATTATGTACCACCAGCAGTTTATGAGGCATCGCCTAAGTTGCCAACTGGTCGTCGGGATCGTGCAAATGTATGTCGTGCTGGTAACCCACGGGGTCGAGGTCAGGTGGCGCACCAGCTTATTGATGACGATCAAGTTGACGATCTAGAGCCACACCCAGACCCGGCTCATGCATTCTGTTGTAATGTCGGCCCATCTATGACTGCTTCCTCTCATCCACCTACGCATTTACCCACCCCACATCACCCATCCAGTCCACATGACCCACATACGAATTTATCTAGCCCATATTATCCGTCGATGGAATTTTCCGACCCATCTAATATGGTCACTCCACAAGGTTTCACCCCATTTAGACCTTCCTCACAACCTTGGAGCCAACAGGCTTTGGACAACCTCCTTTTCCAAGTTCCTCAGACTAGTACCTCATCTCGACCTCCAGCTAATTTTCCCTGTGATGGAAGGAGGCTCAGTTTTAATGATGCATATGCACCTACGCCAGATGTTCAGGACTTAGAGGCACAAGTTCGTTTTGAATTTAAATTTTTATATATATAATTTAAGTGTCGCATTAAAAAGTAACATTTATTTTTGTATGATATTTATAGGGTGCGGAAGGGATGCATGAGGGGGTTCCTCCGCGCAGATCTCGTAGGGATCGCCGGCCAACACAATGTGGCACTGGTGGGAGGAAAAGATGCACACATAGGGATGCATGAGGAGTTTTAACAACTTATTTTGAAAATTTATTGTGTATCTATGACTATATAAGACTTATTATAGCGACATATATTCCGTCAATATGAATTATGGTGGATTTCTGACTAATTAGACTTCTATATGAATTGTTTTTTTAATAAATACGAAAATTGCATGTGGGATTTAGACCTTTCTGCACCATGTATTTTTGTATAAATAGTCTTCCATAGTACCTTATTCATCTCACCACGCTAAAACAAAATCTTTCAAAATGTCATCGTGGAATCCATTCTTCTGGCAACGCGGCCCAATGACATATCACCCAGGTGACATTTTTGAGTCAATGGGTAGGAAATGGGTTTTGGAACGTGAATTTGAGTACTCGCTTAATCCAAGCGAGCGCTACAATAGACAATACATTAGCAAAATGAGGAGAGAATGAAACTATCGCCTGGATGAAGCTCATAATATTGAGACCGATTTAAGAAGTCGTGGCCTGCACCGTCCAAAACGCCGTGCAGTAGGCATGCCGCTCACATCACCCCAAGAACTGAATGTTGCATTGAACTGCATTCGCGAAGAAAATAATAGGATGCGTTTGCGATTGTTGCGTTTGGAGGGACACAGATTGGGGTTAATAGTTACCCCTGATTGGAACTCAGACTGCGAAATGTCTGATGAAGATGATTTTCCATAAGCATTTTCTAATGTTATGTTGGCTAGTTAAGTATTGTATTTGTACCTTTTCAGTTTTCAATGTTATTTCAATTTGTATTTTATGCGAAATGCTATCGTATTCATCTTCATCTTCCTCTCCATCTCATCCATCTTCATTATCGAGTGAGCGATTTCCTCTCCTTTATGTTTTTTATTTTTAAACCATCCGCTGAAAAAAGGTTTTTTAGACATTAATGAAGTTAGTTCGATTGAGATATAGATAATCGAATACGATGAATATTGGTTGAAAGTTTATATTTTTTTGGTTGAAATAGTCCGATTATTTATAAATTGGATGAATGCAATTGTAAGAAAATGTTAGCTCTTTCAACAGCCAAGACCAAGGAATCCGTGTAAAAAAAATTGGGATTTGACTTCTCCATGCTAAAAAAATTGTCCCTGCATTTCGCAAAGTATGCAACGAAATATAAAAGATATATAACAACAATGATTCTTAAAGTATGCAACAATGGAAAAGATAAGTGTAGCTTCTGCCAAGATTCTAAATGAATTGAAAGCTACTAACTAGCTTCCTTTTTAGCTTCCTCTTAACGTATGCAATAATGCTGAGAAAATTAAATAAGTGTACAATGCTTCTGCCAAGATTCTAAATGAATTGAAAGCTACTAACTAGCTTCCTCTTAACGTATGCAATAATGCTTGGACAAAATTAAATAAGTGTACAATGCTTCTGCCAAGATTCTAAATGAATTGAAAGCTACTAACTAGCTTCCTTTTTAGCTTCCTCTTAATGTATGCAATACTGGTTGGACAAAATTAAATAAGTGTACAATGCTTCTGCCAAGATTCTAAGGAGGGGGGGGGGGGGGGGGGGGATTCGTTTTATACCTGCAAAATGTAACAAAACATTTCGTTGGTATATAAAAGAAAAAAAATTATTTTCCTATTTCGTTTTTATATAAATGAAATACGAAAATATATATATATATATATATATATATATATATGCATTCCTATTTCGTTTTTTTATTCACGAAATACAAAAAAAAAAAAACAAATAAGTTTCCTTCATTAATACACGAAATACAAAAAAAAAAAATTTAAAAAAATAAACCTATTTCGTTCATTAATACACGAAATGCAATATATATATATTTTCCAATTTCCTTTTTATATGAACGAAATAAAAAATAAATTATCCTATTTCGTTTTTTAATACACGAAATGCAAAAAAAAAATTATAATTTCCTATTTTTTTTTATTCAAGAAATACAAAAAAAAAAACACCCATTTCGTTGACTATTTCACGAAATGCTAAAAAAAAAAAAAAACAAAAGGCTATTTCGTGAATTGGGCAACGAAATGCAAAAACCAAAAAAGGGCTATTTCGTGAATCATGCAACGAAATGCCAAAAAAAAAAATGTTTCTTTCATTTATTTCACGAATTGCAAAAAAAAAAAAAAAAAAAAAAAACCAAAAAAACCTATTTCGTGATTTGTGTCACGAAATGCAAAAAAAATAAAAAAAATACAAATTACTTTCTTTTTTATTCAGGAAATAAAAAATAATTAAAAAAGAAGGCATTTCGTGAATTGATACACGAAATGCAAAGAAAAAAAAATAATAAATCAATTTCTTCATTTAATTCACGAAATAAAAAAAAAAAACCACCTATTTCATGGATTGTATCACGAACTGTCCATTTGGGTCTATAAAAAAAAAGCATACCATTTTTGTTCAATGTATGCAAAACAAACCCATTTTGGCTCCGAGCTCGGCTGTTATTAGCTCAAGTTATATCTGTATCGGAAAAAGGCTCATAAATACCCTTAACCTATTGTTAGGAGCGGTGTTCAATCTATATCTATCACTGATCCCACTACTCCTGCTGCTCTTTTAAGGCTTATGTTTCATGACTGTCAAGTTCAGGTTTCATTACATGCACTTTTATTTCTTCTAAAATTTAATTGGTTAATTAACCTAACACTATTACAGAAAAGCTTTTCAGCTTTTTGCAAAATTTGAATAATACATATGGGGTGGTTTTTCATTTCTTTTTTGAATAAACTAAATTAAAGACATCCTTAATGACATTTGTTTATTTTTAAACGTTGGTTTTTTTTCGATATTTTAAGAAACTGAAAAGGAATTTTGGAAAAATTATTTTAGTTACTTTGAAAAAGAATGGCTAGCTAGTTTCATTTGTAATGGCTAGTTAGTTTCATTTGTGCTTGCCACCTTCATTTTTGGAATTTACAAAATCACGAGACAGTTTTCGTCTGCCTTATCAGTCGAGACTACTTAATGTGAGTTTTTGTTGTTCTTAATGATCAACTATTTAAAGCACGTTAAAGTGGTAAATTAAAGACTAGGTCTTTATATCGATCCTAAGTTGGACATAGAATTTAGATTTCGTAAGTTCAATGTAAGCATGATGAAGATGAAAGTCCCACATTAGAGATGAATGAGATTCTTGGACTTCTTATATGGCTTGATAATTTTCCTCCCTTTGAGCTGACTTTTGGGATTGAGTTAGGCCAAAAATTCATTTAACAAAGCATATGTAGTTTATTATGTACATAATTTTTAAATGTTTTTCCAGTTATATGTATGACCCAAGTCAAACAAATTGAGTGCCACTACATATTTAATTATCCTAGATACGCATCATGCTGGGAGATTAAGTCACGGTAAATAACCCGTTACAACAGATAAATTGTACTAATTGTGTAAGAAACTACACTATAAGGATATATATAACTTAAACCTTATTTCAATAATCAATATCAGCGATTTCAGCAAAAACTTTTGGGAATATTGGCAGGGGTGTGATGCTTCCATTCTGGTGGATTCAGAGAGTAATAATTACAAATCAGAGATTAGATCAAGCAGAAACATGGGAATAAGAAAGAGAGAAGCAGTGAATTTGCTTAAGTCTGTGGTGGAAGTACAATGTCCACAGCGAGTATCATGTGCTGACATTCTAATTTTGGCAGCACGTGAAGCTGTTTTCAGTTCTGGTGGTCCGAGAATAGATGTTCCTTTGGGTCGCAGGGATTCTTCAAATCCAACAAATTCAGCCTTAGCAGATTCCTCACTTCCTCCTTCAAATGTGGGAGTCGATGACATGCTTCGTCTTTTCGAACAAATAGGACTTTCCCTTGAAGAATCTGTTGCCATCATTGGTACGTATGTTGTAAGATTTTCATCTTAATTGCTACTACCTTCTACTTTGGATGTAACGAACTTAATGAAGAACTCAACTATGCAATCCTAAGGAATTGAACAGATTTGAGAGAAAGAAAGAGATGGTATTATTGAGACTGACAACAAAAAAGAATGAGTGAATCGAGTATTTGACTCTTCTAACAACCAGCTAATCATTGTGGCTAACCCCTTAAACCAACTAACCGAATATTAACCACCCATAGGAAAAGAACAATATAACCCCCAACTATACATTTTATACAATTGAGTTGACATACTCCCTTCGTCTCATTTTAAATTTCTTACTTTCTTATTTGGAATGTCTAATAAGAGTGTCTCTTTCTATATTTATTAAGTTTTCTAATTCCAACATTTTACCTGACAAGTTTAAGATCACAAGATTTAATTAAAGGCCCACACACATCTTTAATTTAAGACCACAAGATTCAAAAGTCTCCCTTTATTTCTTAAACTTCGTGTCTAATCAAACTAAAACACATAAATTGGGACGGAAGGAGTATAAAATTGGACTATAAGATTTACCATAGTGGAGTATAGAAACTTGTACGTACTTCTCGTTTTCCCAATTTCTGAAATTTTAAACATATATTTCTCAATTCTTGGTGTCGAACTATTTTGGTTAGTCGCCCTTCTCTAGGATTTGAAATTTTAGTTTCTAACAAATCAAATTTAACTAATTAAATAATGTTATACGATTAAACTGTATATTCTAAGAGTACCTATGGGAATCTTACACACAATAGACGATCCAATTCTCACAGTTCCCTTTCTCCATGGAGCAGAATTTTTTTTTGAATTAGAAGTTACTATTTCTCATATAATTTAGAAATTAGAAGTGGGACAACATTGCAACTATGTATTGTTCAAATTATTTCTGTATCATCACGTTTTATTTTCAAAACATAGATTAGCTTATAAACAAGTAACTAGTTCAGTTGATTCTAAAAAAATATATACTAAATTAGGTGTATGAATTATGTTCCGATACAAGCATCAAAATAAATAAATAAAAATGTCAAATCTCTTTAAAGTTTAAGTTTTTAGATGACCATTCACACAAGTTTAATATGGTACTCACTCTGTCCCAATTTATGTGATACACTTTTCTTTTTAGTCTGTCTAAAAAATAATGATACTTTTGTATATTTAGAAATAATTTAACTTAAAAGTTTCCCTTTTACTTTTAGTGAAATGATTTACGGTGCATAAATATGTATGATTTGTTTTAGATCACAAGTTTAAAAAATCTTCCTTTCTTTCTTAAAATACGTGCCTAGTCAAACTATATCGTATAAATTGGGATGGAGGGAGTACTAAACTTATCAACCTTACAAATTTCATGTACTTGAGAACTTATTAATCTTAATGCAGGGGCTCACACACTAGGAGTAGCACACTGCTTCAACATTGAAAGCAGGCTATATGATGACCCAAAAAGTGAACACGGAAGCGCGTTTGAGATGTACCTAAAATTGCGCTGTCCACAAGGTTCTTTAACCTCAAACATTAGCGTTGTGCTTAATGAACCTACAACACTTACATTTGACAACCACTACTTCATCAATACCATTAATGGCCGGGGAGTTTTGACGATTGATGCTGAAATCCCTTTCGATCCTCGTACTGTTCCCTTTGTACAACGCTTTGCAGCTGATCAAGACGCGTTCTTTCAGACTTTCTCGTCTGCTTTTGTCAAGCTTTCTACTTCTGGGGTTCTCACTGGTTCTCAAGGCATGATCAGAAGAAGCTGTAATGCATTGAATTGAGAAAGTATTGATTTGGTCTACATGGTGCGGCATTACGCTGTTTCTATGTTGCTCGATCCTCCAAATATGTATTACTTTTCGAGGATTTGAGCAACATAACACTATTTTGGCCAGTGAAATAAATTTTTTAGGATTATGTATTTCTTAAAGAGAATAAGTTAGTAGCTGAAGCCCGCATCTATACTAGTTGCATAGAATAATTTATAGATGGCTTGTAGTTTGATGGAAAGAATAAAGTATTTGTATTGTCTCTTAGAAAAGTTATTTAAGGCCATTTTGATTTATCAAGCATCCTCACTTTGGGGAAACATGTTTGTTAAGATGAATTTTGTGCTTGAACAGGAAAGCTTAAAAGGATGAGAAAACATTATTGGCTAGAACAACTTCGTTCTGTCTGGCAAATAATGGAGATGAAAGAACAACCATCGTGCCCTTTTTCTCATTGTCGTATGCTTTAAGAACCCTGTTGGACATACGTTGAAATTAACACAGAAATTGATGTAACGTGATTCCATGTATGAAAAGGATAGTCATAGTACCATGTATGAAAAGGATAGTCATAGTAGCTGCAAAAATAAAATAAAATTAAGGAAATAAAAATATTCAAAGGAATAATATAAGCACAACTAAAATACTCAATAATGGCTATACAGAAAAAATTTATCAAACTGAAGAGAGAAAGTAAGAGGCTTTACTTAATAACTCAAAACTCTGGAATCTCACTATAATGAAAATATGTCACAGAGCACCTCTATTTATAGTACTAGAAAACCAAAATAGATTAGGACCAGAAAAACTTATTCCACTATGGATTTGATAAATAAATCCTAACTAGAGATGAATTAAATAAACTAAATCCTAAACAATTAGGTTTCCTACTCTTGATTTATTTCCTACATAGTCTCTCTTAAACCAAGATCTTCAAACTTGATCATGCCCATCTTCTTCAACTTTATGAACAACTTTGGTTTTAGTGGCTTTGTGAAAACATCAGCAACTTGTTCTTCGTCTTGCAATAATCAATAACTATCTCTTTATCTTGAACCAAATCACGAATGAAGTGATATTTAATGTCAATGTGTTTGTTGCGGTCATGAAAAACTGGATTCTTTATTAACTCAGTCGCAGACTTGCTATCACTAAATATTTTTGTAGGACTATCTTGCTTGTGTTGAAGAAATCCAAGCGTCCTTCTTAACCATAATGCTTGTGTTAGCACTACTTGTTGCGGCCATGTACTTTGCTTCAGCAGTTGACAAAGCAACAACTTGTTGCTTTTTTGAAGACCAAGAAAATATATCAAACCCCAAATAAAATGCATGTCCAGAAGTACTTTTTCTTTGCATCATATCACCAGCCCAATCACTGTCTATAAATCCAACAAGACTACTAGCATTAGTCTTTGAATAAAAATGTCATCAGAGTGCGTACCTTAAACATATCTCAAAATTCTCTTAACTGCTTGCAAGTGTGATTGACGAGGCAACTCTATAAATCTGCTAATTAATCCAACTCCATAAGTAATATGTCAGGTCTTGTAGAAGTCAAGTACCTTAGACTCCCTACCAATTTTCTAAAATATGTAGCATTAACAAAATAACCAGTTCCATTTTTAGTCAGCTTCAATTTTTCTTCAACAGGGGTCAAAATTGGCTTGGCTTTGTCCATATTAAATCTCTTCAAAATATCACCAGCATATTTTTTCCCAGAGATAAAAATTCCATCTTCAAATTGAGAAACTTCAATGCCGAGAAAATAAGACATTAATCCTAAATTAGTCATCTCAAACTGGCTAATCATGGCCTCTCTAAATTCATAAATTAGTTTGGGATTATTGCCAGTAAATATTAAGTCATCCACATATAAACACACAATGAGAGTGTCTCCACCAGAATTGAATTTGACATATAGTGTATGCTCACAGGGACATCTATGAAAACCATGTCCAATAAAATAAGAATCAATACGAGTATATCAAGCTCTAAGAGCTTGTTTCAACCCATATAACGCCTTCTTCAACTTGTAAACTTTATTTTCTTGACCTTTTTTGACATACCCTGCAGGCTACTCAACATACACTTCTTTCTCAAGAACACCATTCAAGAAAGCTGATTTCATAGTCATTTCAAAAAATTTTCAGCAATTATTGGCAGCAAGAGAAATAATCATACGAATTGTATCAAGTCTTGCAATAGGTGCAAATACCTCAAAATAATCAATACCTTTTTTCTGCTTGTATCCTTTAACAACTAATCTTGCCTTAAAGCAATTAACTTTTCCAGTTGGTTTGTATTTGGTCTTGTATACCCACTTGACTCGAATTGGCCTTTTCGAATGTGGTAAAATAGTCAATTCCCATGTGTTATTTTTCTCAATAGCATGAATTTCTTCATTCATTGCATGTATCCAACAATCATCTTTCGCAGCTTCCTTAAAAGTAACTGGATCACAGTTTGCAAATTGAGCAAAATTCCCAATATCATCATCAGATAAATCATTATCATTACCAACAACATAATCTCGCAAACGGGCTGGTAAATGGTGATGTCTTTGAGGGCGATTGGATGTCTCTATTTGAACAGGTTGTACTATTTGTTCCTCTTGATGTCTGCTAGAACTTCCTTCCTCTATGACTGAAATTATTAGTTGAGACGTGGAAGGCTTAGGATCCTTCTTTGACCAATCGCAGGCTCTCTGCTCATCAAAGGTAACATCTCTGCTAATAATTATTTTTTCTATATCTGGATTAAATAATTTGTAACTCTTTTCTCATGACTGTAGCCAATAAAAATGCACTTTTCTGCCTTATCATCTAATTTCTTTCTAAAAAAAACAGGAACATGAGCATAAGCAAGCCAACCAAATACTTTTAGATAAGAAATACTTGGTCTCTTACCTGTCCAAATTTCTTGTGGAGTTTTTCCACAATTAGATCGAGTAAGACACCTACGTAGATCATAAATTGCACAGGAAATAGCTTATGCCCAAAAAATCTTTTGGAATATTTTTGGAACGCATCATAGATCTCACCATATCCATCACTATTCTATTTTTCCTTTCAGCCACACCATTTTGTTGAGGAGTATATCTAGCTGTCAATTGATGCTTAATACCATACTTCTTTAAATTATCACACACAAGAAACTCAGTTCCCCTATCACTTCTCAATGTCTTAATAAAATATGCACTTTGCTTCTCTACATAAGCCTTGAGGTCTTAAAAATTTCACATGCATCAAATTTATTTTTCAAAAAATATACCCAAGTCTTTCGGCTAAAATGAACAATGAAAGTAATAAAATACTTACTACCTCCATTAGATGGAACTTCAACTGAGCACAAGTCTGAGTGGATTAACTCCAATGGTGCATTAGCCCTCCAAGCTTTGCCTTTTTGAAAAGGTTCTCTGTATTTCTTTCGCAAAATACAAGACTCACACTTTCTGTCAGGAAAATCAATAGAAGGAAAACCATCAACCAAATTCTTTCTTGCAAGAAAATTCAAACTCCCAAAATTCAGATGCCCAAAGCGTAGATGCCACAACCAAGTATCATCACAATTCACAGAACTAAAGTAAGGGAATAAAGAGGCCATAAACGACTATTATTAATCTTTATTCTTGCATTTAGGTCTATTTTATCATCACTGATAGTTCCCATTCCGTACTTAAAACGCAAATCATAACCTTTTTCTGCTAGTTGCCGCAAACTCAATAAATTGTGATGAAGACTCGAAACAGAATATACATCAGATATAAAATGAGAAGATCCATTTTTTGAATTAATTGGAATTTTCCTCTTCCAACAGCAGACACCTTTGCATTATTGCCAAGTCTTACTATAGCTTCAAATGATTCATCCAGATCAACAAATAATTTCTTATTATTTCCAGACATGATTGCTACAATCAGAATCAATAAACCATTCATTCCCTTTATTTTCTTCGATTGCTGAGCTAGAAAACAATAATGTCTCTTGTTTATCTCCATAATTTTCAGCCATCTTTACATGTTCTTTGCTATTTTTAGATTCATTGTACCAATAATCACGTTGGTAATGTCCATATTTTCTGCAATTATAAGTGTGTTTGGTATGGTTTTTCAATTTTTTCATATTTGGTTGGTCAAAATGTCTTGAAAAATATTTTCTCTAGGGAAACAAGTTCCTTGAAAATGAGCAAAATGACTTTCTTAATGGAAGTGTGGAAAACAAGTTCCACAAGTAACATTTCAAGTTCATTGTCTCCTCCCCACTCATCCAACACCCCCAACCCTTATCCCTCGACCTTCCCACACCTCGCCACCCCCGAACCCCCACTCCCACTACACCACCCAAAATACCCCCACCCCACCACCTAACCACCCCTACACCCCCACTACCTCCCTCTCCACCCCTATAATTAACCACCTACCCACCCCTACTCCTATCACCACCTAGCCCCAACCCCTACTTCTCACCTACCTACTACCAGCCCCTATCTCTCAACTTTGCAAAACTAGGCACTTTGTGATAATAGTAACTTTCAAAAATAGCAACTTCACAAAAGTAATCACTTTACAAAAGTAGCCGCTTTTTAAAAATATTACTTGTGAAAAGTAGCTATTTTTCAAAAATAGTCGTTTTGCAAAAGTAGTCACTTAAGAAAATAGTCACATTTAGAAAATAGTCATTTCGTGAAGTAGATACTTGTTAAAAATAGTCACTTTTTGAAAGTAGCCAATTTTCATAAATAGTCATTTTTTGAAAGTAGTTACTTTTAAAAACTAACTACTTTGCAAAAGTAACCATTTTTTAAAATAGCCTCTTTGCGAAAGTAATAAAATAACCATTTTTGTAATGTGCCCTTTCTAAGATAGCAGCCACTTTTGTAAAGTAGCCATTTTTAAAGAGTGACACAAAAATGGCTAATTTCATAAAGTGGCCATTTTTTAAAAATGACAAAAAGTGGCAATTTTATACATTTGCATTTTCTGTCATTTTGCAAGAAATACATTTTTGCAAAAATATCTATCTTTATGTCACTTTTCAAAAGATGACCAATTTACAAAAATAGCCATTTTTTGTGTCATTTTTAAAAAAATGGCTAGTTTACAAACATAGTCACTTTTTTGGGTTGTCTTTCAAAGTGCAACAAACATAGTCACTTTTTTCGGTTGCCTTTCAAAGTACAAAGTAGTCATTTTTTTTTGTTGTCTTAGAAAAAGACCACTTGCAAAGGTATGCACATATTTGGTTATCTTATAAAAATAGCCACTTTGTGAAAGTAGCATCTATATCGAAATGCGGGGTGGGGTAGTAGGGAAGGTTGGAATGTAGGGGGGGGGGGGGGGGGGGTAGGAGGTGAGAGGTAGTGAGCTGGGGGGTTGGAGGTGCATGTGATTAGGGGGTTTGGATTGGTATTTCCGTCAAACCAAACACCAGAAATTATTTTTCACATCCAACCAAACACAAGAAATCATTTTCTAGGAAAACATTTCCCATCATACCAAACACATCCTATAACACTGAACATTTGATTTATCATGTCTTTGAAAATTTTGATTACTCTGTTGTTCCCTCTTGAAATTATTATCATTTCTCTGTTGATAGGAAAAATTACCTCTACCACGGGCTCAATAATCGCCTCTACCACCACCTTCTCTACCTCTAAAATTGTGACCTCTTGGATTTGTTTTAGCCAGATGTGATGTTTCTTCTTTTCTTTAGGTTGATCCACCTTTTCTTGCAATGCCTCATCAATTGTTTCAGTTGTTTGTTGTTCAGGGACATCTCATATGTCACTAATTCATCTTCTAAATCACCAAGTGTCAAAGTCCTAAGATCTTTGGTGGCCTTAAGAACCGTCTTCTTAGTGTGAAAATTTTATACTCAAGGACCGCAATATTTTTTCAGCAACTTTAACTTGGTCTAATGCTTCACCATTAGTTGTCATATCGTTGACAATATCAATAACTCTTGTAAAAATTCTTTGACAGACAGTTGGTTTCGTTTGGGCCAACTCGTACTGTCTTCTAAGCTCTTGCAATTTGACTTTCCTTACGTCTTCGGATCCTCGATGTGAATTCACCAAATTTTTTCAAGCCTCCTTTGCCAACTTTGCATGTCAAAATTTATTGTATACATGCAATTGGACCTCGCTGTCAAGGTAGAAACGCGCCTTATAATCCAATTGTCTATTTCTCGCCAATTCTTTAACTGCTTCACCGGTCAATGTTGTGCCGTTTGGGGTTTCCAAAAACCCTGTATCAATAATGAACCATAGTCCAACAACATTGAAGAAATTCTTCATCTGTTGATACCAATTCTCAAAATTATTTTACCATCAAACACAAAAATGGGACAATTTGATAAATATAGAATATCCATATTCTTTTATAAGTGTCAGATCTCACACGAGGCTTTGGTCGGATCTCACACAGGCTCTGATACCAATTTGAATGAAATAAAAATACTCAAAGGAATAATATAAGGACAAGTAAAAGACTTAACAATGGCTATATAGAAGAAATTTATTAAACTAGAGAGAGAAGGTAGAAGACTTTACTTGAAAACTCAAAACTCTTGAATCTCACTACAATGAAAATATGTTACAGGGCACCTTTATTTATAATACTAGAAAATCAAAATAGACTAGGATTGGAAAAATCTATTCCAATATGGATTTGATAATTAAATCCTAACTAGACATATCTATAAGCTGAATTGAAACAAGAAACTAGAAATAGTATAATATCAAGTGTTTATTGTATATATTTCTTAGATTGATGTTACAACGAAATGAGAAGTCCTATTTATACTTGGACTCAGGGGTACACATTCCACGAATTATGCCTTATGCCCCCATTAATTTTACAAATTAATGTTATAGTAATGATAGAAAGTAAAGATGACAATAATGACTATTAATATCCCATGGGAAGCGCAAAGTCTTCATGTATCAGTTGACCGTTGGCCTCTTCAACCGGTGCCTTCTAATATCATGAATTCCCTGGGGACATGAATCCTAATGAGCTTTCGGTGCCTTTGAATACCTCCGGGGGCATTGAGTGCTAACTTAGATCCGATTCATCCCTATTGACACATATCACCATGACATACATCCAGTTGTATTCTACAAATTTTCCCCAATACATATAGTCCCCCCATTTTTTCGGGACTCGAACAGATGTGACAGGGAAGGGGAAAGGTTCACACCCGTTTCTTTTGGCAGGAAATGAAACATCCCATCCCTTCATTTGGTGTGACAATTATCAGAGTTGCCACTGCATGCTTTCACTGATGGTGCCGCCGATTGTCATTTAATAACGATACACAACTCCTCATTTTACGAACATAAATGTTTTTCTTCCATATATAAGCATAAGATTCCCTCAATAACTTATATTCTTCTCCAAGTTATTTCTTACCTTTTACGCACTCAATTCTTTTGGGGAAAAGATTAAGCACCCTATTCCTTTCGTAAAAAAAATCCTATTCTGACAATGGCTTCCCCTAATCCATCATTTATGTCTTCTTCCCCCTCTCTCCCCTCAGAGGGACAAGGAGAGGAGCATTCTGATACAACCTCACACAGGCAAGGGAAAGCCCCCGTGCATTCAATCACCCAAGAAATTGAATTAGGTTCCCATGCTGCCGACATCCTTCCTCTCGACTGCGCATACCAAGGGTATTTTCAAATCGATAATCTTCATGAATCGTGGGCAAAATCAGTTCTCTGATCACCAGCGAAAATATTTCGCAAGTCTACGTGGATTGCAATTGGGGCGCCGAAGTGGTGGCTTTACCAGTGGGCAAAGAGGGGCGGATGACAACACATTGAGGGCTTCACCATGACCCATACTTATCTTTTTACTATAGGATTCACGCTTCATGTCCCATAACTTTTGTTGCTAGTACTAGGTTTGCCTCGGTTAACCTGCCTTTCAATTATGAAGAATGATTTACTGCGTTTAGGATTTGGCCGACCGCGCCAGAATGGCCTTCACTATTGACCACCTGATGAAAATCTACTTTCCTCGATTGTTCCGGGGAGGAATGATCCATCTATACCCTTGAGGTTCTCGTGGACTGATTACCAGTGCCGAGGATGACTTCGATGGCGGTTGGTGCATGGTGTGACCGGTTCGTCATGATCCGCATCGATTTCCTTCACCGTGCCTCCCCTAAGCCTTTTTCGGAAGCTTGGAATAACACACGTAAGCATCGACACTCCATTGTTATTGTTTTAGACCCCTCCACCCTATCCTTTTCCTATATATACATACATCTGATTCCTCATTTTTAATAATTTTGCAAATTCTCACAGCCGCTCCCGTGGAGCTCGATTTTGTGTACGGAATGTTCGATTAGGTAATGGACCTGCTGAGAGCTTCTCCTGATGTCGTTAGACGTCGAAGAGTCTGAACTCCAACTGGTGGAAAGGAAAAAGCCATGGTAAGGTATCTAATCCTACCTTCGTATGTTTTTCATCTAGATTCTCCGTACTCACAGTTCCCTTTTTTTCCCCTGTTACTTGTTAGGCATTCCTACAAGAAGGTCGGCTGCTTGGAGGATTCCTTTGCGTGAACATCATTCATGCTGTATCCTGGGCCTCGAGCAGCCGGAAACGTAGGGCCTGTAGTCTTATACAACCTGCCGAGATTCCCACCGAAGGAATTGGGTCCCGGTGAGATGATGATGAAGCAGTGAAAGAGGATCTATCGAGCCATGGAGATGAGGCTCTTGAGATGCCCACACTTCGGAGGGACAGGGGTCATTTCCTGAGGCTCCGATGGCTCAACCTCGCTCCACCAATCGTGGCGAAAGCTCCGACCCTAAGCAAGAACAGGATCCGGATATGAAATTTTTGTTGTCATAACTTGTCGATCACCTCCTCCACAATCACACAACTATAATTACCACAATAGACATGGCAGGGAGAGCTGTCACCACACCGACAGATGATCTGCTGAACTAAAAAAAATGTCAGCTTTTTGTCGAAGTGGAAATGTTCCGGTCGAGGCATCGAGAATCTGAGTCCTTGAAACATTCTATGAGGTTGAACTATGATGAAGTCAAAGAGAATTTGGAGGAGTGAGAGGAATCTCTCCGGTCCCTGACCTTTAACCACTAGAACCTTCAGTCCTGGGTCCACCCAATGGAGGCTGAGCTGGAGACCGTCCGAGGACAGTTGGCTTGTTCAGTAGCTTCTAGAGTTTGGCTCCAAAATTGGTGCAAGAAACTTCCGCTCCGTTGCATTTTTAATGAACACAAAGAAATCCTAATCCATGACCTCCCCATTCTAGAGTCTCGTCGGGATACCTTCAAGGATGCGCTCGAAAACAAGCTGGATCTCTCCACAGCCCTACTGGAAGCTGATGTTGATCAAGGTGCTGCAGAATCTATGATGGCTAACATTCAATCCACTGAGGGAAGCAGTTCCAGGAGCGAGGGCCTCGTAGAGCCTCCTGCGGTCGGGGATACTCCTTTAACCTCGTAGTTTTAGGCACCAGTATCTTTTCGAACAATTGATTTTAGCATATTGATATATATTTTTCCCCTAAGATTGGGTGGATCATGGAATCGAGCGTATCGGTTCCTTTCGTGAGCTAGTAAGTTTTTGCCTCCGGGCCACTAATGAGCCTATAGTTTTTATAACATGAATCATTTTGTTGTTTCTATTGCCTTGTCTTTTGCATGGAATTTTCTTTACATGATTTTCTTTTACAATAAGGATACTTCGTACCCTTCCTTAGAGGAAAAGGAAAATGGCTAATACTTCAAGGCTTTATAAATTCAAACCTGAGGGTTCTAACTTCGACCCACAAAGCCTTTCCTTAAGGATTTTCATGATTCCCTACTTATAATAATCGACTTTCTTGAGTCAAAAGGCGAGTTTCATAACTTCACTGGCTTTAACCAACATGTAAATTAAGTACTGTCCAGTTACTCTTTGCGTTTGGACTCTTTTAATGAAAACCTTTGTGGTTTATTGTTCGTAAAACCCGACATATATTTCTTTGTACCGGTCAAATTTTGTTCCAAATGCTCAAGCAATCAAGTTCAACCTTTTTCTTTATTAAGGTTTTATTTTAGCTTCTAATAAGAGAGGGCCCAGTGCTTTAGGAGAGGGTGTCTCTTGTTCATTATGGCACAAGTTTTCGGTATGTTGTAAGTAACATCCATTTGATTTAACTATCTTTTCTTTCAATGGCAAAATTTTATCATGAATAGGAAAATTTTATTGTTTCCTTTGATTTACAAATGTGAAAAAATGTAAGACTGACCCATCTGCCATTTTGTGTGTCAGTCCGACTACATGTGTAAAATATTAAACCAACTGGGCAGTCCCTGGTGTTAATATGATTTTGCCTTGAAGCTCTGTCAAACAATTGTTACGGTAATCGTCGATTCATCAAAGTACCGTTGATCTGAAGCACTCAGTTTCCTTCATTAGAGGATGAATACTAAACTTTCTTATGGACCCATCCATTTTGAGGAAAGGATGAATACTAGGCCTTGTCATGGACCTATCCAATTTCGTGAAAGGATGAATACTAGGCCTTCTCATAGACCTATCCATTTTCATGAAAAAATGGTTAGAAAACTCCTTTAGTACCTAACAACCATGCCTAACCCGGATGGTAGGGATATAGTCCCCCACCCAGTGCTTGGGTATACAGAATGAAGACCCGAGCACTGGATAGTAACATAGGAGCAAAATGTCATAGTACGCCATATGGTGTTGCCTCATTAAAAACCTTACGGTAAGAACCCCACTTGGGAAAAAACAAGTCGAAGGAAAAAAGAGTGCAACACGTATTTTCTGAATAGCTTGCTATATATTTCCCGATTAGGCATAGTACTTCTTCAAATGACTGACATTCCAGTTACTGGGAGGCTTCTTTCCATCCTGATCTTCCAACTAATATGATCCTTTATCGGCGATCCCGATGATTTGTATTGTCCTTCCCAATTGGGACTTGACTTGCCTGCGTTTATATCCCGAGTATTGTAGGCACCTTTTGAATTACCCAGTCCTCGACTCTGAAGAGTAGGACATAGGCCCTATAGTTGTAGCATCGTTCCAGCCGTTTCTTTTGCGCTATCATCCGAATGTATTCAAGGTCCCGATGCTCCTCAAGAAAATCCAACTAAACCAGCATTACATTCGCATTGGCCTTTTTATTCGCCCAGAGATAACGCAAGCTCGGAGTCCCTATTTCAACTGGGATTAATGCCTCTGTGCCATATACAAAGGAAAAAGATGTTTCCCCAGTGCTTGATTTTGCTGTGGTGCTGTATGCCCAAAGTACCTCAGGTAGCTTAGCAGGCCATGACCATTTGGCATCCTCCAGCTTCTTCTTCAGATTCTGGATTATAGTCTTGTTAGTTGACTCTGCTTGTCTGTTTGGGCTAGGGTGGTAAGTAGAGGAAGTGATCCATTTGAAGTTCAAGTACTCGAGAAAGTTAGTGACCTAGACCCGATGAACTGAGGGACGTTGTCGCAAGCTATTTCTTTCAGGATACCAAAACGACAAATAATATGCTGCCAGATGAAGTCAATCACTTCCTTCTCTCGTATCTTCTTATAGGCTCCTGCTTCAATCTACTTGGAGAAATAATCAGTCATTACTAATACAAATTTAACCTGTCCTGGCCAAGAAGTAAGAGGCCCGACTATGTCCATCCCCTATTTCATGAATGGCCGTGGAGACACAACCGGATGCAACATCTGAGCATGGAGTTGACACTAGTCGCATCTTCGAACAAGCACTTTTGTATCTTCCTCAATCTGAGGCTAATAGTATCCGACTCTTATAAATTATTTCATCAACTAATCTTTCTCAGTGACTGCCACAGATCCCTTCATGGACCTCTCATCACATAGTCTGCCTCTTCAGGGCCCACATAATGCGCCAATGGCCATAGTAGCATCTTCGATGCAATAATCCATCGACGAGGCAATACAGCAATACCGAGCAGCTTTTGCCTTTAATGCTCGGGATGTTTTCGGATCCTCGAGTAAATTTTCGTACTTGAGGTAGTCTAGAACTCGTTCCCCTAATCCTAGATCAAGCTCATTGATTTTACTTCACTGTAACCTGTTGGATCCAACGGTGAGTGAAGCAAATCATTATTGATTCAGTACTCGACCCCTCTGCTTCTGTGGACGAGCCCAAATTAGCAAGGGCGTCTTCCTCTATATTCTTCTCTCTGGGCAGGTGCACCATTGTCCTCTCCTAGAGTAGCTTTACAACCTTTTTGAGGTACTGTAACATGCGCTCCTCCTTCGCTTCAAACACTTTGTGGACTTGGTTGAACACCAGCAGGCAATCAGAGTTCACCTCGATTATCTCAGAACCCAGTCCCGAGGCTAATTCAAGACCTGCAATCACAACCTTATATTCTGCCTCATTGTTAGTTAGAGGTACACTATGTATTGCTTGCCTCAAAATTTCTTCAGTTGGAATATGTAATACTATCCCTAGACCGGTTCCCTTAACATTAGACAGTCTGTCAGTGTAAAAGCATCCAAACCATGGGGTAGCCCCCGAGACTAAGGCGGATTTCTTTTTTACTTGAGGAGCCACCTTGGAACTGAAATCAGCAATGAAGTTGGCCAAGACCTGTGACTTAATTGCAGTTCAGGGCTTGTACTCTATGCCGAGTTCATTTAACTCTACCGCCCATTTATCCAGGCATCCAGAAAGCTCGGGTTTGTGAAGTCATTCTTCAAAGGGAAAATAGTAACTGTGGAAACTTGATGGCACTAAAAGTAAGGCCGGAGCTTTTGTGATGCTATCGCTTGAGTAAAGGCTAGTCTTTCCAGAAGCAGGTACCGAGTTTAGGCCCCTGACGTGATTCTACTTACATAATAAACTGGAAATTGCATACCTTTTTCTCCATGTACTAAAACTATTCTTACCGCTACCTCCGATACAACCAGATACACCAAGTGCTTTTCCCCATCCTTTAGCGAATGACTGGATAAGTATGTTTTCGGATCGCAAAGTGCCTGTTGACACTCTAGCATCCACTCAAAGTCATTTTTATTTTTGAGCGACGAGAAGAACTTCTGGCACTTCTCTGATGATCGGGATATGAACCTGCTGAGGGCTGCTAACTAATCGGTCAACCACTGTACCGCCTTCATATTGTCCAATGTGTCGGGAATGTCCTCAATTGCTTTGATTTTATCTGGGTTTACCTCGATTCCACTTTCAGAAACTAGAAAACCCAAGAACTTCCCAGAGCCAATTTGTTGGAACTAGCACGTCTGCGTTTTGCTGGTTGACAAAATAAACAAAAGCCTTTGAATCATGTTAGAGACAACTGGGAAAAATAAGAAGCACGTGATAGTTAGAATAGGTCTATAGACGTGTTTCATTGCAAAGGAGCAATAGAAAAGAGCATACACATGAATCTAGATTGCAAAACATGTGTGCCAATGCAAAGACAAGTGCAATGAATGGCTCAGAGAGAGAATGGACCATCCACGTATATGATCTATCACAAACATAGATGCAGAGCGAAGGAGATGAAGATGACTCAATCAACAGAGAAATTCATTGAAGAATAAGACAAGTCTGAAAACATATTCCATCTCAGGAGTCATCAGGTGCAGTTGATGAATGAATCAGAAGAGAAGAAATCGTGAGGAGAAAAGGTGAAGATGACTAAGAAGTAATCTGTTCAAGTAAAGAGAGTTGTAGACAAAACATATGAACCAGTTCTACAAACATGTTCCAACATAGAGCAAGAACATGATCAGAGTCACAGAGCTAGACAAGGCTGAAGACATGATTTATTCCAGCGATGAATAAATCCAAATGAAGGATACAGACATAGAGCAAAGAGCATGATGGTATGAAACAGGTCTGTCAACATGTTCCATCATCCATCACAAAAGTAGGCTCAAGATAAAGTTGAAGGAATGAATGAGAAGGGGATGATGAAACAATTTCGTGAACATGTTCCAACGCTAGTCTACATCAACTAGGATTTGCAGATTTATGGTAAAGACTTGGCGGTCAAGTTATAAGATTCCTTTCTATAATTAAATATGGTTCTTCAAACTCCTACAAGGATAATGAAGTCGATCCAAAAGGCAAGAATCCCAATTCAACACAAATCCTAATATATCTTATTGGCCTATTCGAAGAGGGTTTTGTTTTTGCCGACCTATTGTGCACTCAATGCTATATATACCCAAGTCTTACCAAAATAAGGTTTGCGCACCAACATAGAGAGAATTCAAAATATCGAGCTATCAAAAGATTTATCAAGAATATTCAGAATCTAGGCGTCCGTCCCTAATACGAGAAGAAGATTGAAGAAGCTGTAGAATAGGGTTATGTTTTACTGTTCTTGAGTGTAAAAAACTTATATTAGGTTGTTTATTGAGTTGTACTTTATCCTCTTTAATAGAAGCATACGGTTAGTACAAAAATGTTGTAAATTCAACTTCAAGTTGGGGATCAATTTGAAGGTTGCTTACTAGTGTAGAGAGATTAGTAAGGTAGGGATTAGAGGTTAGTTCCTAGGTTACAAAGTCTGTAACTTGAATTTGCAAGGCTCACCGTTGTAGTGGAGTTTGGGGTAATTCCTAGAGTGGTATAGGACGTGGTTTTTATCTCACTTATGAGTCGGGTGGTTTCCATGTAAAAATCACTGTATTCTTTACTTGCCTGTTGTTTTCATTCTACAAGACGCTATCATAGAACATGTAAAGTGACATGTTCCATTCTTAGGCAAAAATTGGATATTGCATAGGATAGGAAGTAGGTCGTGCAACCTAACAAGTGGTACCAAAGCAGGTTCTCCTTAAGAAGGCTAGCACCTCAGGAGAAGATTATGATAGGTGTTGCACCACCATAAAGGACACAGTAAGTAGAACTCAGGCTCCTCAATCAAGCTCAAGATGTAGGTCAAATGAAAAAAGGGTGATACTATTGACAAACCATCTAATGAATGATGCTTCAAGTGCAAGAACACTGATCACAAAATCAAAGATTGCCCACTATGGGAAATCGAATGGAAGAGAGAAAGTGCAGAAAAGGATAGGTTGAAGGATCCGTTCAATGATCAGAAGAGCAACGACAGTGTTGAAGATAAAGAAAATCCCTCAACCCTAATGGCTAATGAGAAGTCAAATTCAAGGTTAAATATTCTTGATCTAAAAGACAAGTTAGATCCCTTCTTTAAGGAGAAACTCATATCCGTAATGATTGCTATCCTTGATAAACATCATGACATGAGCACCAATAGAGTTGAGTCGTTTAATGCCCTCTTTGGACTGAAAAATGAGTTCATGACAAGTGTAGCCTGCAGGGAAAAGGCAAAAAAGGAAAATCACTCCCTAAAAGAACAAGTTACTCAACTAAGTTCATGCGTCATGGCTCTCCAATGTGAAGTCCTAGAGCTAACTATCTGTTGACACCTAATTTTTGACTTCTCGTAATTTATTTTAATTACTCAGACCTTGGAAGATAAATAAAATGAGTTATGCATCTTAAAGGGTTTAAATAATTTTTATAAATGGTTCAGATCAATATTTTACTCCTTTAAATTGGTGAAAGGTTTTTCATGACATCACAAATTTATTTAGAAATTAATTGATACTTTTATGACATTTATGAGGTGCTTGTTAGATTTTATCAAAGATAAAGGGAATTTTGTTTTAAAATAATGATAATTTATTTAATTGTTTAAATTTTCAAAAAATCAAGATTAGCAAAGACTTTATTCCCTTCAATCCAAGGAGTTTGAGTAATTTAAATAATTATCCATTTCACCCCTCAATCTTTAATTTTGTATAATTGTGTAATTTGTCAAAATTATTTATAATTATTTATAAATGTATTAATTAACCAATTAAGTTGTCATTATTGCAAATTGATTTTTAAAATTATTTGATTATTTTGTTATGGCCACATTTAATTTAACCAATTCATGGTTTAAGGAAATTGGGGTCATTTTTTTAAAATTAGCCTCTTAATGGCCTTAATTGAATAACAAAATTCATTGGCTCAAATTAATCAAGGTCATTAACGCAATTTAATTTTTTTAATATGCTAATTAGGCCAAATATGGCCATAATTGAAATAACCAGTTAGATTAAATCAATTAAGGCCAAATATGGCCATAATTGAAATAATCAGTTGGATTAAAATCAATCAGGGCCATATCAGCAAAACTAAGCCCATTAAGACGGTTGGCCTTTTTTTTTTTAATTATTTCAATAGGTTAATTTTGTCCGTCTATAATGAAAATATTATTACCAATAATCAAATTCAATTTTTATCTGAGTATTAAATTACTTACTTTTACTCTATATATACATATGTATACACTAGGTATACACATATATCTATACACTACAAAGAGGGGTCAACCTTATATTAAAACACTGGACCGAGTCTAGCCCAAAACAGGCCAAGACCCGGCCCAACCGGGTCAATATAGATAAAGGGGGTATATCCCCTTTTTAATTTTCATTCCAAACTACCCCTTCCCCTTCCCCTTCTCTCTTCCTCTTTCTCGCAAACCTTAAGGCCGCCGCCCGCCTTTCCCCTTCTCTGTCGTCCCAAAAATGGAAATATCACTGAACAAGTGTAAGATGCACAGATTTACAGCATTATTTGCGTGCAATGAATTAATGTTAAGTTTGTTTTTACCCAAATCTTTCCAAAATCGGTAATGGAACCTTTTCCTTTTGCTTTTCTTTAAAATTATTTAGTCAAAGTTGATTATTGATGTCTTATTTTTGTTGTATTGTGTTCATTTTGCTTGATTTCCATTGGTTGGGGGTGAAGGGTTTGGATCGAGTCGAATAAGGCTCAGATCTGGTCGTTCATTTGTTGATAAGTTGTTTTAAGCCATAGATTCGCTTTACAAGTTTATTTTCTGGGAAAGATTAGTTGTCCCACATCGTTACTTTGAGGGTTTGAACAATATTTGGGGTTCTATAAATAGAACCGCACCCTCACGATGAAAACAAGTCGGAAAAATCGGGGAAAATATTAAAAAAGGCTAGAAACTTCGAATTCAAGCCTCTTAATATGAACATTTTAAGACTGACTTAAGTTGAGGTTTTCGTAGTTCTAAAAATTCGTTTCTTTCTTGTTTTTGAGTCTGGTGTGGCTGAGTGTGGTTTTGGAAGCACAAAAGGCTTTCAAGTTCAATTTTGACCCCGGCTGCACTTTAAAAAGGTAACATTTTATCCGTTTTTATTATTTTTGTTATTTAGTAGTTTGCTATGTGATAGTGGCCTGTTTGATGTTAGTTTGTTATTAGATTATCTTTGGTTCAATTAAGTAGTAATGTGTTGTTCTAAAAGATGCTTAATGTTCATTAGATGTTTTGGAAATGGAGATTACTTTCTTATTTTCAAAACATACCTGCTTAAACCTTAATATTGGCTGTTAATATGGACTGAATGTACGAGATTAGATAATGTATTCATATTGTTATATAGCCATGGATGAATAGATTGTTGTGTGCTTTATTAGATGTTGAAGTTTCCTGTTTGGCTGCTCAAACCTTAAACATGACAAAAAATATGATTACACGATTCATAATAGTAATTTAGTGAACTTTTAGACTAATACTAATTCTATTTGAATGTAATAGATTGCTAAGGTACTGTGATGATCTATCTTGAATCATTTAAGATAATTGCTATTTCCTGGATGAGACTATGTCAAATTTGAATCTTCAATCTGCTTTCATAAGTTTGTATACTTTGTCTATGTCAATTAGCTAGCGTGAGTTATGATTAGGATAAAAAAAGGATCATGATTAGACTGAAATAAGGCTTAAAGAGTCTAGACATACTTATAGGAGTCTCATGATGTGATTAAGACACTAGAGTAAGATTAAATGGGGTCTGTTTGCATTTGAATGGGTTTGAGTCTACGTAAGTCTGTTTGAATATGTTTGGATTAGCCTAAAATAACTTTGAGTAGTTGTATGCTATACATCAAAGGTAAGTTGAAGCAATAACACTCTAGAATATGATATAGAAGTTTTAAAATGAAGGTTGAGATTAAGGTTTATTTATTTGGTAATAGGTTCCCAAATGGTCCACTAGAAGCTAGTGTATGTTTATAAAGCTGTAAAATCATCTAAAATGAATTAGGACACCTAAATACAAATAGGATGATTGTTTGTCATGGCTGTTCATTTAAGCAGAGTCTAGTCTTAACTATTCATGTTATCAGACCCTCCCCTTTTCATGTCTAGTTCATGCTTGAGTCTTCAAAAGAGGTCTAGTGAGACTAAAAAGGGTAATAGAGTCCTAATATGTTCTTTGACTGTTAAAAATGATTAATCAAATACGTGAAAGAGAGTTATCTGAGTCTAAAGGTTGGTGTTCAGCCTAAACTTAAGCTTTCAAATGATTAAGATGTTTTAAATCTTTTCAAAGTGGTAATGTATACAGGGAATTCAAAATAGCTTGCATAGTTGAGACCTTAGATTGAATTGATTGAAATTTATAACTTGTGTGGTCAACTAGGTGTTTAGATGGGATTTAATTTAAATACAGTGTCAAACTAGTTTTAACCACAAGGTTTTGGTTGCTGCCATTAGGTATGAGGATGAGGGAAAGGGTTGAGGTTACCTTGGGAGAGTAAAGGGTGAGCTTAGGCATGAGCTAGAGGTAATGACTAGTGGGGCCTTTGTTCCCCTTTTATTGAAAGCAAGATTTATGAGAGGGATGGGGAGGTGATGACCTCACCTTACCCTGTTTCTCTTTCAGGACCCTGAGGTTTCCTTTTCTCCTGAACCTTATTCCCATGATTGTGGGATTCACAGGGACCTTATATTTGGTTATAAGTAGTTTACCATGCATGGGAGGGAACCTCTGAGATTTATGTTGTTTAAAACCAAGTTAAAACAAAGTGTGAGGGTCTGTCACATTTTCTGTTTTAATTAAAGAATTAAAAGCTACTATTGACCAAGTTCTGAGAGTAAGTTATTCACCAGGTCTTGGATCCATGTTTTCAGAGTTCAACATGTGTAATAACCCGTTTGGTCGTTATAGTCTTTTCGGCATTTCCGCTATTTTCCGAGCATTGACTAGCACATTTTTGACACGAAGTTGGGACTTTTGGGTAAACGGACCTTTTTTAAAAATTCCTCGATTTTGAGAGGTTCGGATGGTCATTTATGACGTGTGTGGATATCTGGTTCGATTCCCAATGCACTCGGATGCATTTTAGGACTTGGGTTAGGAAATAGGAATGAGGTATTGGGGATTGACTAGGTCAATGAGACCTCCGTTGGGAATTCCGAGGCCACGAGCGCGACCGTAGTGAATTTTTGTGTGGGTCTGTGTATGTGGTTTGTGAGCAGATGGCCTCGGGAATGGCTCGGAATTTCGATTGAGACTTAGAAAATCTGGTGGATTCTGGTACTTGGTGCCTCTATTGGCGGCACCAGGGCTGTCCCAGCGGTACTGCTATGGAAGCATGTTGGCCGCTGGAGCAGCCATGTGTGTCTTGACCCAGACCGCTGGTGCGGCCTGGGGGGCGTCGTTGCGACGCCACTGTTTCGGTCCCATTACCGTCGTGGCGGTAACGGGCCTGTTATTTCATTAAGTGTGATTTTAATAAGCCTTTAGACCCTCATTTATTTTCACTTCGAAATTAAAGCTTTGGGAACTGTTCTTGGAGATATTTTGGGGAATACTCTTGGAGGTAAATCTTGCTAATCTCTCTTCTATTTCTTTAATCCTAATCATCATAGATTATCCCTTTCCTTTAATAATCCCTTAGTAATCAAAGATGAAAGTGGGTTTTGATGAACTTTTTCCCTAGGCTTATTAATGATGAAATTGATTGTGTTTATGCTAGATTTTGATGAATCTAACTTTTTAATCATATATCTTCCATTTCTAGTATTGAATTTCGGAATCAAAAAGTTAGGGTTTATACCCAAATTGGGGGTTTTACTTCAAATTCGAAATTGGGTAAATCTATTAGTTAATTTAGCAATTAGTGGTTAGATTATGATCACCTAATGCTTAATTTGATATTTTTCTTTCGAATTTCCCGTTTTTCCCTTATGGGCCCGTTTCCCCAAATTCTAAGGTTAGAATTGACCTAAATTAAATGGTAGCAATATTAGTATCATTCTTCATGATTTCTAATCTAGATTTCGATTATGCTTAGACTATTTTGGTTCTGAGGTTCAGCGGAAAGGCAAGATAAAAGAGTGAGTTGTTGGTGTTGCGGTTCGGCCATCCAGGTAGGTTATGACTTACCCTTGGTGAGACTTTGTATAGCGAAGCATATATTTAGATTTTATTGCCGGAGACAGCATGTGAACCTTCGGGTATGAAGCTGGGATGAATATTGCCTTAGGTTGGGCCCTATTGTGTGTTGGGGCTACCCACCCCATTGTGTTGTGATTTAATTGTTCTATTGTGCTGGCTTGATGCCATGAGTTGCTGATAGATATTGGATTCTGTTTTATCAGCTTGATTATGATATAGTTGGCGTGCCCATTGTTGGTACTTGTGATATTGAGCATGATTATCGTTGTTGATACATACATTGCACGCACTCTTATTTTCATGATACACTGTTGAGATACTGATGATATTTGATGAGACACTTTGATGAGCTAGGCTCGATTTTACTTGAGAGACGTGAGATTGCCGATATCTGATGTTAGTTCCGAAATCATTGATTGAGTGAGTACTGGACTCCGCGGGTCCCCTATAGTGTTGCCGGTGAGAACCCCCCGTGGGCAAAGATCCGGGGTCCCGTCTGTCTGTTGGGAAAAGATCCGGGACTGGTGGCACTTAGACTTCACGAGTCACACTGGGTTGTGCTACCGAGATGTCGATATTTCCGTCCGGAGTACATGTGTACACAACATTTGCATGGCATTGCATTGCATTCCATTCATACATTACTGCATTGCATTGTATTCATACACTATTGCATTGCATTATGACTTGATTTTGAGATGTTTGGTGTTGTACTTGTGATGTTGGATTCGGATTGGATATATTTAGACTTGGCACATTTGGGATTAGATTCTTTACGTAGGCGATGACGTATACTTGGATTTGATTACATTGACTTATACTTATTGA
Source organism: Lycium barbarum (assembly GCF_019175385.1). Taxonomy (NCBI): domain Eukaryota; kingdom Viridiplantae; phylum Streptophyta; class Magnoliopsida; order Solanales; family Solanaceae; genus Lycium; species Lycium barbarum. Next base: position 107,176,016 of record NC_083338.1, read on the forward strand.
TTTATCTGCTTCTCTGCTTTATTTTCTGAGTTGTGTTAGCTATGCTTAGTCGGCCGATAATGCCTACCACTACTTTTGTTTTGTACTGACCTGCACTTGCTGCATTCCTTTATGAATGCAGAGTGTCAGGTCAGATATGCTTCTGTGACACGTGGCTGATAGTCTTTTCAGCTTTATCTTCGAGTTTCCAGGGTGAGCATGGCCGTTCGCTGCCTTGAAGACTTCTTTATCTTTATGTCCTATTCTATTCAGAGACATAGACACTTTATGTATTATTATTCCAGACTTGTATTATTTCCCTTTTAGATGCTCTATTATTATTCAGACTAGACCCTGGGGGTATTATTATTATTCCGCACTATATATATATATATATATCGTGAGTCTTACTTATCTATTCTTTTTCGCTTGATTAGTTATGTATTTGTGACTTTATTTATTGTTGGGTTGAGAGTTCGCTTACCGAGGTGGGAAGGTAAGTGCCCACACAGCTTAGGAAAAATAGGCCGTGACAACATGTTTGCTTTGTGTTATTTAAGAATGAATATGTTCAATAAAACCTGTATGATACATTTATGTTTAGACCTGTCTATATTGTGTGTTAGACTTAGTTTGAATTTGGGAAGAGGACATTTTAGTTAACATAAGGTTGGTTAGAATCCCTACTCTTGAACTTGAACTGTTGCATTTAGACTTTAATGTGCATTGCAGTGTAAATTTGGATTGAAAAGGTAAGGTTGTACTCTGTCTAATAAGGTTTGTCTCTATACTGTTGGTCTGTTTAAAGCCCTATCATGTTTAGAACTGTAGGATGAAATAACTGAATACTGAGTCTGTGTTTAAACAATGAATAAGTGATATGCTGGAATTGGTTTAATGTGGTGGCTTGAGGATGTTGTGAGTACTCTTAAAATAGTCTGAAACACTTAGCATAGAGTGGTCTTTTCAAGACACCTCAAAGAGGGGGCATGGAAGAGTCAAGCTTAGCTTGACTTATAGTACCTACCCTCCAAATGAGGGGTATCATGACACAGCCTATGGGCCATGAGGGGCAATCCTGTCATGAGGGTGCATTGGTCTTCCTTGAATCTCACCATTTTATCAAAGGTTGGAAATAGAAAAGGGTGGGAAAAGTTAACCTGTTTAAATTTCTAAAGGGAACTTAGGAAGTTAGGAAAAAGAAACTGGTTATTTCAGTAGGGTGATTTTTGCTTTCTTTCTAAGGGAAATGGAATAGTTTAAGGCTAATTGATGATAAGTGTCCTTTTTTAGGAGTTTAAAAAAAAAATCCTGGGTTGCAAAGAGTTGTTTTTAAAGCCTTATGCCATTTCTTTTTTCTGTGAGACTTGGTGACATGCATAGCTGCTCATTGCTCTTTTTTTTTTTTTTTTTTTTTTTTTTTTTAACTCAAGTGGCAATTCACATGAAATCTTCCTGGGTACATGCTCTTACTACTGCTTGACTAAAACGAAGGTTCATTTCTGTAGGTTTTCCTGAGAATATAAATTGCACAGTCTCAGTTCATTTAATGTTGTTTTAGTTCAAATTTCTTGGTGTTCCAATCATGTTTTGGTAATCATAAAATTATAGGATTTTCTCTCTTTACCTGCATCTCCTTGCTGTGTTTTTGTTAATTGCATCAAGCAGTTCTCAAACTTACTACTATGAGGTCTGTTAACATGTGAAGTTGGTGAATCATTTATTTGATATGTATAAGAGTTAAGTTAGACTTGAAATAGCTTTAGTTTTATCTTTGAACACTGTTCTGAGGAATAAAGATTCATTAGGTGAATGAAATGATCTTGAGGCCTAAAGTTAAACACATAGAGTATGAATATGCACAGAATATGCATAGGCTAATGAAAAGGAAGAGGAATATACATATGGTATACAGTTGATAAACACATCACATGTGTATATCATAAGTACACCATGTGTATGTAAGGGAATAGGCCAGTTATAGACAGCATGTGTAAATGAGTAAAAGAGATAGAAACTTCACCTAAGCTCTAAACTTTCAATTGGGGTTCTCTTTTAGAAGGCAGTTGGTCCTAGCTCAACTCAGGATTAATTGGAAAAGGTGTCAGTTTTCATTAAACCCCAAATACAAAGGAACAAAAAAAGGATGGTTTTGTTGAAATGATCTATTGATTAAGTATTTTGAAGTTGTTATGTTATATTTTTTTAATGTCATCACACTGCCATACTTGTATCAGTTTTTCCTTATTATGACTGTGGGTTTATTTTTAGTATTGGTTGTAAATAAATTACTTTCATATATGGTGACACTTGTGCACAATTATGGACCCGATGTCCAGCCATGCCTGGGGTTCATGAAGCTCCTTGGAACTTGTGCGGTGTCAGGAATAAGAGTGGTGATAACCTTTTCCCTTTGTATGGTATGAGTTACAGTCCAGTGAGGCCAATAGTATACAATCAAGTCCTTTAATCGTGCACTTTGTAACCAAATATATATATATATATATATATATATATATATATATATATAGTTATGTGTATAATTATGCTAGTGACAGGTTCAGCAAACATAGAATAATTTGGTTCCTTTTTCTTTTCCTCCTCTTACTGTATGGCCATTTGGGCCGAAGTCCAGCCACCCTGTAGGGCCAAAGGCCCAATAGGAAATTTTCTTTCAAACGTTATTGAGTCCGACGAGAGAAAAGGGAAGCTAATATTATTGAAGGCCCAGTCATGGGTGAGAATGACATGAAGTCCCAACCATGGATAAAAATGGTCCACTAGGGTTTTGGTATGCCCCTAGCGTATCCCTCTTTCCTTAAATTTCATCATGCCAGTTCCTTTATTGATTAAAGTGTTGTATTTGTACGTTGTAAAACAAACTCACACTATTATAGGAATCATTTATGGTTTGAACTAGGCATCTTAGGAAAACGGTATATATGCCGTTTAGTTCGACTTTAGGCTCCTCCACTCGTTTTTTCAAAGCCTGGCTTAATATAAACGATTTTGAAAGAATAAAAATGGCTAAGCAAATCAGTAAAAGAATGAAAACGATTAGTTTCATTTTACTAAAAACTATTGTTATCATCTTCTCTAAACAAAGAAAGACCAGGCTTGACATTTTTTCTTTAAACCAGAGGAACGTTTTCTTGTTAACTCAGTTTTCCAAAAGCTTTCTTCTAAGTCCAGGCGGGAAAAATAGATTTCAAAATTGCGTGTAAATGTAATATGCTTTTAAATAAGTTCGTTCTTTGGACTATAAACTAGTTAGGAAAAAAGATTTTAAACTCATGTATAGTGTATTCTTGCACCAAACACACAAATATTTTCTGGGCTAGGCTCGGTTTTGAGGGCTAAGGCCCAACCTAAAATCACGTTTTTTAAAGTTCCATTTAACCAATTTTTTTTTTCAGAAAAAGAGGAGGGAAAACACATTTTGGGCTAAGCCCAACAACTAAAGGAAAAAAATCAGATTTTGGGCCAAAAAAACCAACAGACCATAACTAATTTTTCAAAAAAAAAAGAGCATAAATTTGGGCCAAGGCCCATGTCAAAAATGTTACTCTTATTTTACAAACAGTGGGCTTTAAGATAAAATTCCAGGATCAAAAGATAATTGGATTATGTAAACGAACCTATTAAAAATTGAATCCGTATAAACCATTTGTAAACATAAAGTTTTAGATAAGGACGTTCTAAAAATGTATTAAACGGATTAACCTGGACCATGTATGAGTCAAGCATGAACAAAATTTATTTATCCCATACTTTAAATGAACTTTTCATCTTTACTAAAAACTACTATTATCCTTATATATGAAAGGAACTAATTGTATCTGGATATTATAAATCCGAACCTAAATATCCTATACATAAAGGGAATACATTCAATTTTTAAAAAATAAATAAAAAAAATGATATGCATAATGACAGACTTTTACGGGAAAATAACACCAAATAAATAGTTCATTCAAATACTCACACATTGGAATTCAAAGGTCAACCGTATAGTACCGATCCTTAATACTAGGGTGCCTAACACCTTCCCTAGGGGATCACCAGAACCCTTATCTAGAACTTTGGATTAAGAAGGATTTTTCACGGTGTATGAATAAACCCTTCAAAACTGATTTTTCTAATTTCCTAAAAATTAGGTGGCGACTCTTTCAAAACAAATTCCGAAAGAGCACCAATGATTTCGAAGTAGCTTTTCTGAGCGCTAACCCTGCCCTAAAAAATGCGAACCGTTACACTATCAAGACTGAATCCATAAAAATCAGTGACAAGCAAGTCGAATATAAAGTTGAATTGAAAAAGACGAGAAGGGAACTGCACGACAAAAAGGAGAGCACTAGAAAGATCAACATGAGACAAGTAAAAGCAGAAGCTGATCTAGATAGAGCAAATCATTGGATGCAATCATCTACACTACTCTCAAATCCTACCAGTCGGGTGCACAAAAATTCCACTCAAGTAGGGTATGATAAAGTCAAAAATCATGAAATCACAAGGAGTAATACCAAGACTGTCAACTGGGTTGAAACAGGACTGCAAAACAAGTCTTTAAAAGAAGTGCTAGGAGGGATAAATGAGAGATCAACTAGCTTCATTGTTTGAAGAAAAGGGCCCAAGTCTGCATGGGTCCTTATAACTAACCCTTGAATGTTTTTACATGTAAGAGGAGCAGAAGGAGCCACGCTAAATCAACACATGAATAAAGCCTTCTCAAAAACAAAAACGATAAAAGAATACAAACTCCGCTTCCCTCAGGTTCAGGAAAGAATTTGCCAATAAAGAAGACTAGAAGGGCATGGCGATAGGGGGAACTAGTATGAAAAAGGAAATAATCATGATTGCATTAGTATTTCAGAAGTTGGGTAGAATAAATACTATAGATCATGTTATGCCTAAATTGAAGAAATATATTCTACCCAGTCGTATACATTCACTTGTTGTCCTATACCATGTTAGATATATATGTCATAAGATATAATTAATGGTGAATGTCATAGAAATTAGTCCATGTTAGATATCTATCTCATAAGATATAATTAATCGTAAATGTTAGAGAAATTAGTCTGAATGCTGAAATTGTTGAGAATCCATCAAAGGAAGGTATGTTCTTAAATAAATGTACAAACCAAAAAAAAGTGTCTTCTATTTTTGAATTGAAGTGTGCAACCGTCTTTTTTAAAAAGCGAGGTCTCAAGCACTTTATAATGAACGACCCATCCACATCTCGCAAAAACCATTTACTACTCTGTCTTTCCTCTCAAATTCTTGCTCTACTTCTATGGAACAATAAGTTTTTACCTCCGCTTCTCTTCAAAAGCGCCAAACCTCTGCTCAGATCGCTCACAACCCTAGCTGCTTCCCTAACGTAATCCCACAGAAGGATTTGTTTTTATGAATTGTTCATTTTAAATATTCAGTTTACATAAGTCGTATCTTGCTCAGGCTAATATATGTTAATGCTGGCCAAAACTACTGAAATATGATGAACCCGTATGTCCTTAAAAATACCCTATATATACTTTGCACGTATAGCTATTTGCTGGTGGAAATTGAGACAATGTCAAGTCCAAATATCCTTAAGTCATCCTTCACAAAAAAGCTTGAAAAAATGGTTCAAACCTCTAACACTCAAGTCCCAAAACCCTAGGAGAACCAAGTAAAGAGTATGTCATACTGATGAACCAATTCACTCTGATGACTCTCAATTTGATCCATCTTTTGTATCTTTCTTTGATCATTCCGATGTTCTGGAAACATCCGGAGGTTTATTTGAAATTGAAGGAGAAGAATGCAAAAGCCTTGTTTGCAAAATGTCAAAATTACAAGGAATATACTATATATGCCCTCTTGAACAAATAACCCAAAATTTTTATCCCAAAAGTCGAGAGAGTAGTACAGATAGGAGTAGCTCATGTAGTAATGTCTGTTATGGAATTGGGATTTGAAGAGGACAAGCTCTAGAAAGAGCCAGAAGAAGAACACAATTAGGGGGAAAGTACTCAAAAGCCTCCAGCTGAAGCGGATTCACCTATGAGGGTAATGAGGCGAAAGATAGAGTAAGCTTTACTGGTGTCGGTGACAACTTAGAGGAAATGGAGGAAGTAGTGAAAATCGCAATATCAGTAGAAGAAGTAATGGAAGAGGTACTATAAAGTTTGGGTGAAGTTGATATAAAGGAGACTGACTAGGAAAAGGATCTTGAAAACCCAAAAAATGCCCAAGAAGAATCGCTGTTAGTTGATAACTAAGTGCCAGTGGAACATGTCAATGAACTTGGTCAAACGCAAGAAAAGGATATACAAATAGAACAAGTAATTCAACCTGATTCAGATAAGGCTGACACTAAGAAAGAAAACAATGATGAGGATGAGATACTCATTACCAAGTTTGTGGTAAAAAAGGTTAGATCTAGGTTTAGAAAGGCATCAGGTAAGCCTATTCTAAAGCCAGATAATGAAGGAGTTGAAAAAAGAGGCACCTCAGCAGAACGAAGAACCCCACATACCAGGGGGCATAAAAAGAAAGTTGAGGAAGAGCTGATAAAGGTAATGTAGGAAAGCATAAGAAGCACTGCCTTAAGGACAAAGCACACTAAGCCTGGTTCAGCAACCATGACTAAGTCATCAAAAGAGACCGAAACCGCTGAGAAGGAGAGAATAAGGAAAGGCAAGGGAATAGAAACTCCGAGATCCACACTAACTTCAACAAAGAAAATGGTTGAAAAGTCTGCTTAACAAAGAGGAAAACTCAGGATAAGCTGAGATATGTCAACAGAAAACAATGAGAAGGAATCGTCTGAGTCAGAAGATCAGGACTTCAAGGATAATTGAAAATTACTATGACTCTAAGGCCTAGAAAGATCTAACTAAGTGTATAATATTAATGATCAAAAGATAGTTAGTACTAAGAAGAAGAGTAGTCAAAGGCCATAGGGGACCTGAAATGGATGCACTTGACCTAGGCCTCACATCGATCGTTCTGTCCCCTGAACTCATCAATCAACCTTGACCTTGACTCTCAATACGTACTCCAACTCTATCTATTAATGTAGACGCTTTATCTAATGAAGCAAGAAGAAGACTAGGAAAGCAATCGAACAGACAAGGCTCTGTAAGAGAAGAGCTAACTGGAGTACGCCTGGAATGACGAACGAGGAGTATGAGAAGCGAGTTTCGAAGGTCAGATCGGGTTGGCTGGTAAAGCTTGTGTTCCAGGTCAATAAAGACTTGGAAAGGATTAAATACCAAGGGTGCAGTAATCTGTTTCTTCCAAAAGATGAAAAGAGGAGGATATCCATGAAATAAGCTATCGAGTTTTATTTCAATGCCATTTTTATAGAGAGGAAATTATCAGCAATGTAATAGGAGTTAAAATAGTGTTAAATGCTCAAAAGTTGGGAGAAATTCTGCATGTACCCCATGATGGATGGGCAAGGTATGCCAAGAACGAATGGCCATCACTTCAAGGAATGGAAAATGTTGTGGATATAACTAGAAAACTCTCAAAAAACCTAGCAGCCAAGCAGCACAAGAGGGTACTGAAAAAGAAGATGCCTAGACTCTATCAACTATAGATTAAAGTTCTTCATTGCATAATTATGCCAAGGAAAGAAGGAAGGAGAGGGTCAAGTTATTTAGATATGGCGCTCATGGAGATTCTTGATACTAAGGTCCAAATAGATTTGCCTAGTCTTTTGCTTTAGCACATGCATAGGATCGCACTTCAGGAGAATAGAGGTCATGGACTGGCATATGGGTTCTAGTTACCTGAAGTTTTCAATTATATTAAAATTCCCATCGAGGGACAGCAATATCAGACGGTGAAGGATGTCATTGGGACTATGGAACAGGTTGATCAACCAGTTCAATTCGAAAACACTGGTGATGAACTTCAAATCTTAAGGGACCATCTAGCAGCAAAGGAGGCTGAGATTGTTGCATTGAAGGATAGGAAACACTAAGAATTGGGTAGGTTACAAGCCAAGTATAAATGCGAGCAAAAAGCTCTGAATACTCCGATCGCGAGTCTAGAATCAGTACTGGATAAGAAGAAGAAGGAAAACACTGAGTATATCCAGAAATTAGTAACCGCTCTTGCTAAAGAGCGCTCATCTACCTTTAAACCATCCTCCTAGGATCCCTTAGTTAGAAATAATGCTTCACTCTTAAAACTGTTTTGAATTTCAGTTCTAGTCAAATTGGTATGTATGTTCGTTTAATGACTCTGGTGGTGGTCTCTTTCATTGATAATCGATACAGTCTTGCTTTCGTACATCTCTATGTTGATTTTGTGATAAACATGTTCTAATTTGAGATAGCACTTATGTCATGCATATAATTTTACCCAGCATTTCCATTTCCTCCACCACTTTCCAATGGATAATATTGGTCGTGCTGCTCGGATCAACCAACACACGCTTCACTTAGAAACAAGTAATAGATACAATGATAACCAGGGCATCATTGTGTGGCAAGTTGACGCTTCATCGGTGAAAGTGATGGTGTCTTTATCCGGGAATTCTCAAAATCTTTTTTCCCACGTCACCGAGAACTTTATTTTCTTGGCCACCGTGAAAGATGTGCCGGAAATCATAGATCGCTCAAAAATCATATTTATTACATGTGGAGGATCATTCAGAGCGACTTTTCCTTTAGGCGGCCCGATTCTTTCATAATTGTTTCTTGCCCTTTCACTCAAGAACTCCCATAGATGACCCTTATTAAGCATATCTGCTACCTTCTCTCGAAGATGCCTGTAATCTGCTGTCTTATATCCTTGAGTACCATGGAAATTTCACCATACAATCGGATCTCTAGTGTTAGGATCAAATTAAAGTGGTTTCAGAGGATGTGACGCCAGATGTGTCCTCAACACAGCCACCATCTGCGCTTCATCAATGCTGAAGTTTTACTTGAAAAGCTTCAAGTACTTTGAACCCTTTGAAAAGGAAACGAGGGAATTTCCTTTATCGCGATTCTGCAAGCCTCGATTATTCCTGTCGTAATCTTTTTTCCTACATGAATTTGGATTTTTCAAGAAACGATATCCTTGGCCACCACCGGAATTTTCGGGAGGATTATAAGGCTAGAATCGAGTTTTTGATGAATTTCGGTCCGGCCCAATTCTTTTATCCATTTTTCGAGAAATTTCTCAAGCCGGAGTCTGCAGTACATCATCTTCCACCCGGATCTTCAATTCGTACCTGTTATGCACATTTTATCAAGTTGTGGCTTGGTACTCCAAAAATTCTCCTTTAATTTGTGAGAGGCATCCTAACTCAGAGACTTCTGACACTTGGTAAAAGCTTCGGCAGCCTATTCATCCGGGACGGTAGGCAGCAACATCCGTTCCTTCTGAAACTGGATGATGAAGTCTTGAAGTAACTCTGATTCTCCCTGCTGATGTGTCGTGAAATTACGGCACATATAATGCTTTGTGACTATAAGTTTTACTTGTGTTTAAGCAAGTTTTTGTTATTTTGATGTGTGATAAGAACTGATATGTTTTGACGACATGACAAACCCTAAGGAAACAGATATAATTAGGTTCACTTGCCTAAACTTGGTTAACCTTGTGATATCTCATATGTTGCTATCCTAACATGCTCTTTGAAAGATCAGATGCTTGCAGGATTTGCTCATATATAAGAGACCAGATATGTTGATTCAGAAGGATTAGATGGGATCAGGTCTCCAGCCTACTCATCCAACAGTGCAGCTGTAGAGCCACTGACAGTGTATCCAGTACTTACAACTTGTTCGAAGAACAGATGAGGAATCAGGTTCCTCCAGATAAAGGTTCTGGTCACTGAAGCTGAAAGTCCAAATCCACAGCTGTAAAGTGTGCTGCTAAAAAGTACAAGGCATTTGTACAGCAGTACCTTAGCAAGGCCGATTGATCGACGATCCAGGTCTCATGAGTGGTCATCTCTACACTCTCTCTCTCCATGCATATAAAGACATCATCTTCCAAGAGAGGACTCATTCTTGCACAATCCAAAAATTGCTCCATACAGAGTGCAAGTCTCCACCTTTCAAGGTGTTCCTCAAGAACAGAGCCTCAGCAACCCGAAGGACTAGGTCTAGAACTAAAGATGTTTTAGGTCCTTAGGTTATTGAGTCTTTGTTCTTTTGTGCTTAAACTGTAAACCCACTCTTCCATAAAAAGAAGTTATTTGTAGGTGTTCTAAATTCTCAAGGTTGCTTCCATAAGCTCTTGAGTGGTACACTAGGTTAGAGTTAGCTTAGTTGTGTTAGTTTGTGCCTAGAGTTAGTCACTGTGGTGAATTCTCAAAGGTTTTCTTTGAGTGGTACACTAGGCTTGAGTGAGTCTACGTGTATTAGTGTGCTTGGCTAGGGTTAGTCAAGTGTGAGGGTTTCATAAGCGTTATTGTAAGGATGAGGGGTTATGAGAGTTAACTTCTAGCTTGCAATAGAGTTGTAACCTTAGTTGCTCAGTTAGTGGAGTTGAAATCCTATAGGGTTAGGTCATGGTTTTTAATCGCTTGAGCAAGGAGTTTTCACATAAAAATCTTGTGTTGATTCTTGTATTGCACTGCATAAGTTAACAGGTACACAACCAGGTCTCTCATATATTGTTTGATGGACGCACAACCTGCATCAATATGTTTTTGTTGTGTTTCAGGAAATTGAGTACTAGAAGGCACAAACAAGGAATTTTCACTAAAAAGACGCCTTTTGTGACGACCCACCTCAGGGGACCCACTACTCGGTATTGTCCGTACTCAGTCGCTCAGTATTCGACCATTTATACCCTTGTTTAACCAGGCCATGCAGACCCCAAGGGAGGCTCGAACCCGCGTCCCCAAGCACCTTTGTTCCCCCGAAGGAGACGTCTCTTACCATCTGAGCTGCAGCTCAGATGGTAAGAGACGTCTCCTTCGGGGGAACAAAGGTGCTTGGGGACGCGGGTTCGAGCCTCCCTTGGGGTCTGCATGGCCTGGTTAAACAAGGGTATAAATGGTCGAATACTGAGCGACTGAGTACGGACAATACCGAGTAGTGGGTCCCCTGAGGTGGGTCGTCACAAAAGGCGTCTTTTTAGTGAAAATTCCTTGTTTGTGCCTTCTAGTACTCAATTTCCTGAAACACAACAAAAACATATTGATGCAGGTTGTGCGTCCATCAAACAATATATGAGAGACCTGGTTGTGTACCTGTTAACTTATGCAGTGCAATACAAGAATCAACACAAGATTTTTATGTGAAAACTCCTTGCTCAAGCGATTAAAAACCATGACCTAACCCTATAGGATTTCAACTCCACTAACTGAGCAACTAAGGTTACAACTCTATTGCAAGCTAGAAGTTAACTCTCATAACCCCTCATCCTTACAATAACGCTTATGAAACCCTCACACTTGACTAACCCTAGCCAAGCACACTAATACACGTAGACTCACTCAAGCCTAGTGTACCACTCAAAGAAAACCTTTGAGAATTCACCACAGTGACTAACCTTTGAGAATTCACCACAGTGACTAACTCTAGGCCGAAATGAAGCTCTACTCATGAGCTTGTTCAGTCGAAGTCTGTCAGGAAAAGCTATGGAATGGCTTATCTCTCAAGACATTAGTTGATGAAAAACATGGGAAGACATGGCAAGTTCGTTCATGGAAAGATTCCGCTTCAATGTGGAAAATGGGCCTAATCGCTTCTCCTTGGAGAAAATTCGTCAGAAATCGACTGAAACCTACCGAGAATATGCTAGTCGCTGGAGAGACGAAACGGGTCATGTGCAATCATCTATGACTGAAGCTGAGCTGGAAGCCGCATCCATACGGTACCAAGAAGCTGAATGCTTCGACAAAATTATAACTATGAAAGAGATTTCCTTTGCGGACCTAGTCGCTGTTGGGGAGGATATCAAAGAAGGCCTTAAGACCGGCCGGATTGTTAGTGTACTAAATAGAGCAGGTGCGTCTGGTGCCGCAGGTGGCAAAAAAAAAGAAGATAAAGCCTATGTTTCTAGAACCACTAGCCCGAAAAGCCGAGGAAAATAGATGAGCAACAAAAATCCAAACAACTACTAATCACCTCCACCAACCAACTATATGACCACTTCACCCCAATACAGTCCAATGTCTGTGTGCTATGCACAACCGGCTATCAAGCTCCACAACCAAATTATCAAATACCAGCACCAAGCAAACGAACTCCATGACCAAATTATCGAATGCCAGCACCCAATAACCAAGCTCCACAAAACCAAACTTTCTAAAAGCAACCCCCGCCAGCAAACTATGAAGCACCCCAAAGGAAACCCATGAGAGCATTCACTCCTTTGCCGGAATCAAGGACTAGTTTATTTGCCATGTTAAGAGATGCTGGGCGAATCAACACTATTCCACCAAAACCTGCTAATCCCATGGATCGATGGTACAGGCCGAATTTCACTTACGCCTACCATTCTAACCAAGTTGGCTATGCCACCGAATACTGCTTAAACCTAAGGCACAAATTACAAGATATAATTGACAATCACGATCTTATCCTATAACCAACACCTCCAAATGTGGACACAAATCCGCTCCCAAAGCATGGAGGAAACCAAATTCACATGATAGAAAGAGGTGATGAATGGGAAGAGATCCCGACGATAATTCATCCAGATATTGAAGGGTTAGAGAGCACCGTCGCCTCGTTGTCTTTACAGGAGCGAGAAGAAGTGTTAAGCCTTTTGACAAATAAGCCTGAGACATCTGTTGTAGCCAAAAAAGATCCTTTCGTGCTCAAATATCCCTCAAAAGTCACTCGAATTCATAACGAGCCATTCATACTCAAAACATCAGGATCAATTGAGAATGCACCCTTTGTGATCAATACGCCGCACCAGATAATGATCAATAAAGAAAAAAAGGTCGTTGTTGTGGTTCAAGGTATGACCAATCCAGGGAGGTTTTTTGACCCAGATAAATTAGTGCTTGAAGCGCCACATCGCGAAAACCTTCAGAAATGACCAATCACCGAAAGTGAAGCCGAAAACTTCTAGAGGCAAATGCTAGTCAAGGATTATTCAATTGTCGACCACCTGTATAAGACTCCTGCCAAGATATCAGTAATGACATTGCTACTGACTTCATCTCAACATTGCTTGGCCTTGATGAAAGCCTTAGATGAAGTCCAAGTACCCGCCAGCACTACAAGTGAAACATTGGCCGAAATTATGGGGTATGTTGTGCGAGCACATAGGCTATGATTTTCTGATGATGAATTACCAAAGGAATGGAAGTCCTACAATAAAGCCCTGCACATAACAGTCAAATGCCGTTACAAGATTATCCCCCAAGTATTGATTGATGGAGGAGTTGGGTTGAATGTATGCCCTGTGACGACTCTGAAACTACTCGGGTATGATATTGGCAAGATCCGTCAGAGTTAAACCAACGTAAAAGCTTATGATGGCGCGACTAGTGACCCAATTGGAGAAATAGATTTATACATACAAATGGGTCCCGCAGAGTTTGTAGTGGAGTTTATCATCATGGACATCAAAACAAGCTATAACCAGTTGTTGGGCGGACCATGGTTGCACGCCGTCGGGGTTGTAGCATCTTCGTTAGATCAGTCTCTAAAATTCATATGGGATGATCAAGAAGTTGTGATTCATGGCAAAGGAAGTGTCCACAGCTATCCAGATAACTCTGTACCAGTCGTAGAAACGTCACCAGTGGGCGCTGATTTTCACACCGTTGAGCTAGCCATGATCGATCATAGGGGAGATGATGAAGATATCCCTATGCCACTGGTTTATAGGATGGTTGCTATAACTATGATAAGGAGTGGGTTTAAACCCAGTAAAGGTCTAGGAAAGAACTTACAAGGAATCAGAGAACTAGTGAGTATCAAACATGGGAAGTATCGATTTGGGGTTGGATATGAGCAATGTGAGGCGGAAGAAGAGGAAGCAGAATATGGGCCAAGAGGTCCTGTTGAAATGAGAAAGTCGTTCGCTCATCTACACCAGTCCTTCACAGTATGCCCATTAGGTCACAACAGCGAGGATCCAGAAGAGGGTTTAAGGACGTTGTTTTGGGAAGAAGAATGCGCAACCATCATTGAAGAATGCTTTGAAGCATTAGAGATTCGCCATGCCGAACCAAGAGAGACAACAAACGGATGGACTTCTACCCCGTTGTTCACTCTGCGGCAGAAAGAATGCTGATTTTTCAGAAAAAATGGTGAAAGTCAGCTTTGAGGCCCGGCTTATCGCCTTTTCATGTTTTATTTACGTGTTGTTTAATAACGAAAATGGCTCGATATTCCATTTTGAGTTAGGACCACAGTTTGTATCACTCTTTTAAAATTTCAATGAAAACGCCTCAAAGTTTATAATAAAGAAAAATCGTTTTACTATACCTATATAAATGTATATACACATGTGTGTATTAAAATTGCTTTTACATGATTAATAACCGTGCTATTTTATTTTACAGTAATAATACAGGGGCCACAAATAATGTCATGACATGTTACGAAACAAGTAAAAACGATGACGAACAAAATGACGATCAAGAAGAAGGGATAACTGAATCGGAAGGGTTGATAGATGTCAAAGAAGAATACTAGAACAAAACAATGCCAAACCTAGAGGAAACATAGGTAGTTAATCTAGGAAATGAAGAGTTGGTTCAGGAAACTAGAATAAGTGTGCACTAGAAAGAAGCTGAGAAAGAATGGTATCGGAGTCTGCTGAAGGAGTATGAAGATGTCTTCGCTTGGTCATACGCCGATACGCTGGGTTTGAGTACGAACATTGTTTCCCTTAGGTTGCTGATCCTTGAAGGATTTTCCCTGGTAAAACAAAAAATCAGGCAGCCTAAGCCTGCAGTCAGCATCCGAATTAAAGAAGAAGTAGAAAACCAGATTCAGTCGGGGGTTGTTGAAGTGACACCGTACCCGACATGGTTGGAAAACATAGTCCCAGTACCAAAGAAAGATGGGAAAATAAGGATCTGTGTGGACTACCATGATCTCAACTGTGCTAGCCCAAAGGATAATTTTCCGCTCCCGAACATTCATATACTCATTGATAACTGCGCCAAGCATAGGGTGCAATCTTTTGTGGATTGTTACGCGGGCTATCATCAAATACTGATGGATGAAGAAGATGCTCAAAAGACGGCATTCATCACACCGTGGGGAGTGTATCACTACCGGTTAATGCCTTTTGGACTGAAGAATGCCAGCGCTACCTACATGAGGGTGATGACCGCCATCTTTCATGCTATGATGCATAGAGAGATTGAGGTATGTGTGGATGACGTTTTCATCAAATCTCGAGTGGGTGAGGACCACCTCGAACATTTGAAAAGATTCTTTGACAGACTTCGCAAGTACGATTTGAAGTTGAATCCTGCAAAGTGTGCATTTGGAGTGCCTGCTGGAAAATTAATAGGGATGGTAGTCAGTCGTCGCGGTATTGAGTTAGGTCCCACCAAGATCAAAGCAATCCAAGAGCTACCACTGCTAAAAAGGAACAAAGAGGTCATGAGTTTCTTAGGAATGTTGAATTACATTGGACGCTTCATCGCCCAGTCCACATTAATCATAGAATCAATCCTCAAACTCCTCAAGAAAGATGCTCCAACTAAATGGACGGAAGACTTTCAGAAAGCCTTTGACACAATTAAGAGATACCTGTCAAATCCACCTGTTTTGGTCCCGCCGGGGCCAGGGAGTCCTTTGTTGCTATACATGTCAGCATCAGAAAATGATTTTGGATGCATGTTAGCACAAACTGACGAAACAAGAAAGAAAGAGAGAGCCATCTATTACATCAGTAAGAAGTTCACACCCTGCGAATCTAAATACTCCTTGGTGGAAAAGACGTGTTGCGCTCTAACCTGGGTACCTCAGAAATTAAGACATTATATGGCTACATACACGACCCATTTGATCTCAAGAACGGATCCACTAAGGTACATCATTCGCCAGCCTATGCCCATAGGGAATTGGCCAAATGGCAAATGCTGTTAAGTGAGTTCGACATTCAGTTCGTCGCGCAGAAAGCAATTAAAGGGCAAGTATTGGCAGATCTGCTGGCAGGAAGCCCGGTAGATGACAATCTCATACCTTTGTGGACTTACTTCCCAGATGAAGAAGTAATGACAATTGAAGGCGAGAAAAGTGAAGATGAGTCAGGATGGAAGGTATACTTTGATGGAGCGGTCAACTTTAAAGGATCAGGAATTGGAGCCGTTTTGGTTTCAGACTCGGGCCAAGTTGAACTTCAGTTGCACCAACAAAATGGCTGAATATGAGGCATGCATCTTAGGTCTACGTTTAGCCCTCGACATGGATGTGAAAGATCTTCAAGTAATCGGCGACTCAAATTTGTTAATCCATCAGGTTCGAGGAGAGTGGGCCACCAAAAATGAAAGGATCATACCGTATGTTGGACTTGTGCAAAGATTGGCAAATCGGTTCCAAGAAGTCAAGCTAAAACACATACCAAGAACCCAGAATGAGTTTGCTAATACGTTGGCGACAATAGCATCCGCAATTTAGCATCCCGACAGTAGATACATTGATCCTCTCAAAATTGAGATCAGAGATCAACCAGCCCACTGTGCTTTTGTGGGGGTGGAGGTTGATGGAAAACCTTGGTACGTTGACATTAAAAAATGTTTTTGGAGAAAGGAGAATATCCCGAAGGAATCACCTTAAATCAAAAGAGGACTATCAAGAAGTTAGCAAACAGTTTCTTCCTCAACAAGAATGTCTTGTACAAAAGAACTCCAGATTTGGGATTGCTTATATGTGTTGACTATGTCGAAGCTACAAAATTAATTGAAGAAGTGCATGTTGGAACCTGCGGACCTCACATGAATGGGTTCGTACTAGCAAAGTAGATTCTAAGAACTGGGTATTACTTGATGAGCATGGAGAATGACTGTAGCAAATTCGTCCAGAAATGCCACAAGTGCCAGATTCATGGAGACTTGATAAAGGTCCCTCCAACAGAACTAAATGTTGTGACGTCACCTTGGACATATGCCGCTTAGGGCATGGATGTCATAAGGCCAATTAAACGAGCTACATCAAACAAACGCCATTTTATTTTAGTCGCCATAGACTATTTCACTAAGTGGGTTGAAGCAGCATCTTATTCGTCGGTGACAAAGAAAGTTGTCACAGACTTTGTGCGCAACAACCTCATATGTCGATTTGGCACCCCAGAATCAATCATAACGGACAATGAGGATAACCTGAATAGCCACTTGATGAAAGACATGTGTACGCAGTTCTGGATCACTCACCGGAATTCAACTGCATACCGACCACAAACGAATGGGGCTGCAGAAGCCGCCAACAAGAACATCAAGAAAATCTTCAGAAAGATGATTGATAACTACAAAGACTTGCATAAAAAAACTATCATATACATTACTGGGATATCACACTACTACCAGGACTTCAACTGGAGCCACTCCGTACCTATTAGTGTATAGCACTGAAGCAGTAATACGAGCCGAAGTAGAAATCCCTTCACTTTGAATAATACCAGAAGCTGAGTTGGACGATGTAGAATGGATCCGCAAGAGGTATGAGCAACTGGCTCTGATAGATTAAAAAAGGATGATTGTCGTGTGCCATGGTCAACTATACCAACAAAGATGGAGCGAGCTTTCAACAAACATTTAAGAACTAGGGTGTTTCAAATCGGGCAATTGGTGCTCAAACGAATATTCCCTAATCAAGAAGAATACAAAGGAAAGTTCGCACCAAACTGGCAAGGCCCTTATATGGTGCGAAAGGTACTATCAGGAGGAGCTGTGGTACTTGCAGAAATGGATGGTCAAGAGTGGCCAAGGGCAATAAATTCAGATGCCATCAAGAGATACTACGTGTGAAGAAGAAGACAGCTGCGAAGATCTAGAATTTCACTAGTTAGGTTTTCTTTATTTACATTCCCTTTGCTTGTAGTTTGCATTTTTTCTTAAAAAAAAAACTAAATCCAAAATCTTGTACGAACTACACAAGGACCTGATTCCTTATGCTTATAAGGGGATACGTAAGCGTTTTTCCAAGCTTGGTCGCTTTAACCAAAAAATCCAAAATTACGCATTCTGAACTAGGTTATGACCTGATTCCCATCTGGGATACGTAGGCGATCTTTTGAGTTCGGTCTCACCAAAACAAAATTATTTACCCCGAACTACGTTTCGACCTTATTCTCGAAACGAGATACATAGGCGCTCTCCCGATCTCGGTCATTCCAAACAAAATTCCCAATAAACCTTAGGAAACCTCGGAAATGATTTAGCAAGAAAAAATAAAGGTAACCCCACAAGAAAACTGGGGAAGAATGTTTTAGAGGACCTCAAAAATTCTTTAAATATATCAGTTCTGAGGAATGGAATGATTAAAATTTCTACACTGGGGCAGAATTTTCGAGAAGGATCTAAAAAATTCCTCAAACGCGGCGAAATCAAGAAATGAAAAGTACACTTACACTGGGGAAATTTTTTTAAGAGGGTCTCAAAAATTCCTTTGACATAACAAAGCTTGAGTTGGTAGAAAGACGTATACAAACTGGGGAAAATTTTTCGAAAGGGATTCAAAAATTTTACAAGTCAAGATCAAAAGGAGGAAAGAGGCGGAAGACCTTGTTTGAGTAACCAATGTCATGACATTAAAAGAGGCGTATGTAAAATATTATTTTTCAAAACAAATATAATGTACCAAAGTATGCATATACCAAAATCACCACTAAAAACTTTTCAGCTCTACTAGAAAACAAAAGATTTTAAGGAAAATAAGCATCCTTTCCTGCCAAAATGTGAACGGAGGAAGTTCATGCACTGGGAGAGCGGTCGACCATATAGGAAACTGACAAATTTTTCTGTGGATGTAGGAACAAACAAGCATGGATGTTTTACACTAACACGTTTGCTAGAATGTTTAAAACAGGATAGTGGCGAGGAGCCAAGTGAAGGAGAAGCGTCAAGGAATAGCGGCGTAAACTGAGTGTACGAAAGGGTAACGAAGCCCTCCCTAAGTAAAGTTTCTTTTCACTGATAATTTTGTTCATTTTGCAAAGCACGAAGATTTTTACAAAAAGAAAATTTTTAGACTACTGAAGGATATAATCACGATACCAAAAGCTAGGTCTCCACTAAAAAGAGTTTTGTATCAAGGTATTGAGACCCCGTCCTAGACGTCGCATGGCTTGCCTTGATACATTGGCTGAGTGGACGTCCAAAAATATAAAAATTTAAAATGATGTGTTGATATCAGCATTGAATGCCATTATTCACAATCCAGTCTAGTCATTTTGGGAGATGTGAACCTTGTCGACGGGCGGGTATTCTTCCCTTGAGTCAAAAGGAAAGTGTAAGTCTAGCCACCAAGGTAAGCTTCATTCCTCAAAATGACGATATCGAAGGGGCTGAGTCGTCATCCATATATATAGGCAAAAATAGGTAGCATAATTCTGAGGTTGATGTCCGCAATCGTTGAAATATGAATGTGATTCCTACATCAAGATTTGCGGTCGCTATTGCAGTCTATTTTAAGTTAACGTAATCATGGTTCAGGGATAGTGGTAGTCATGAGAAAAGGCTCTGCACTTGAATATGCAGTAGTTAACTTAAAAATTCTGACTAAATGTTGTAATTCTGGACACAGGGGTTAGCAGTCATCATGAGAGGAATATGATACTACACTCTGATGTGCAGTCTACATTTAGGTATTTTTGACTATAGGTGATGTTAGACCAATTGGTATACCGCGGTCCCCGTATGCGGATAACGGGACATGCGACTCCAGATTTGGACAGTCATCGCGATATGCAAACATGATGTGATGCCAAATTTTTGAGGTTAGCGGACGTCGTAAGAAACAAAAACGGCCCCGCACAAGAAAACATGGGCTTCATGATTGACATATCGACTTACGAAAAATATAATCGGACTGGGGTGTGTAGGTTCGCAAAAATGTAGTATAGCCCGACCCAGATCCCAACAAGAGTTATCATTGAACGATAAGAACATCTCAAAACGACAAAAAAAGATCCAGTCGAAGTATCGTGATTATTATCCAGAGTAGATCATTTTTTCAAAAACAAATACATGAAAAACACACACTTGCAGGAGAAGAGAAAGAAGACGGACAAGCATTTGCGAAAAGACGGACGTAATGCCAACAAAACGGCAAGATTCCACTCAGGTATGACTATTAAAATTAAAGTTTTCAAAAGACTAACAAGCAGGACTCAGCATTTGGGGAATGGCTGAAAGCTGCCAAAATAGGAGCACAAGAGCCAGACTCAAGACATGCGGAGCAAACGTGGAACATTTTCTTGGACAACCAGTCAAAAACCGTGTACGAAAGTCAAGCTGTCTACACTGGGGATTGGAGATAATTTCAAGCATCAACACTAATAGGTTCGTTCCGAAAACCGCCTCCGGTTCGGATTTTCAACTGGAAACAGCCAAAGGGGTTCCCACATAAAGAGATATTCCTTTTCGGGCTATCGAATTGAACTGCAATTGGCCTGATTCCCAAAGCCAGGGATATGTAGGCTACTCAAGTTTCGAGGTTCGGCCATATTCCTATAATTATCTTAGGACACCTCGAGATGGTTTAAAGAAAACTCTGTATTTCATAGTCCTCATAGAGTCAGAACTATAAACGGTCGGAATTCTCATTTAGCCTGAGATATGTAGGAAGCCCACAAACCGGGCAAGAAGGGCTGTAATTTCTTTTATTCGGTGAAAATTTGATTTGTCAAATTCGTAGCTCAAGCATGGCCTGGCTATCCTTGAACTTCGAAGGTGCAATTGTTGACACCCAATTTTCACCTCATAAAATGCGTATTTTGATTTTTAAGTTTTTCGAGTCCAAGACGGAGCAAGGATGCCCTTTAAAATTCTGAAAATTTAAAAAATTTAAGAATCCCTAGAAAAGTTGCAAGGATTGACGTTTAATTATTATTTTTCTAAAAAATTAGCAATTACGAGAAATTACGAGTTATTTACTTTCATGAATATGTATCCCGCTCCGTCAAGCTCAAAATTGTTAATCAAGATGATGTGTGAATTACAGCTTATTTTGGACCGCATTTTTACATTCTTAAATATCCCCCGGAACTATATCAATATTAGGCTCTTTCGGAAGCTAATTTTTCAAATGTGCAAGTTTTAAAATTTATTTTACTAAATAACTTTTTATCCACGTGTTTTAAATGCTTAATTTTATTTTTACTTAAAATGGGGGGTGGGGGAGGGGTTTGAATTTAACTTTTTTATACTTAGGGGGAGAAACTTATTAAAATAAGGGGGGGGGGGAGTTTAACAAAATAAACATTCCCCCCCCCCCCCCAATTTTATTTTCTCCACTCGACTTCCCTTCTTCGTCTCTATTGGAGGCGACAATGGCGATTTTGTCCTAGGGTTTCTATCACGATTCGATCGTAGCCTCTCCATGGCCGTTTTGGGTTTGATGTTTTGGGGGTTTTTATCCTCATCTCTTGTTCTATTGATTACCAGGTTTAATTCGATTAAAATTCATATTTTGTTCCTAAAATCAGTTGGTTCTAGGGTGTTACTCAGGCCCTGTTCATAGTAGGGTTGCCATGGGTGGGACCTCAAGTCCTTGGCCATCTTGTGCACCCTACTGCACATGAACATGACCTTAGGGAAATTCCCTAGAAACCCCGTCCCATGCGAGTAAGATTTTTTAGGATTCTCATATGTGTACTATTTGTTACCGTTTGGCTTGTTTTTATTTGTCCTATGTGTATTATTCGTTTGCTTTTAGAATTTTAGGGATTTTAAGTTGGATATGTGGCACAATCTGGATGGATTTTTGTTTGTATGTGTGAGGTGTATAATTTCTGATTGGATAATGGTACTATTTGTACAATGTTGTTGCAAAATTCCCTGGCCCTATGCTGGATTTTTGAAAAAAATGAATTTAAAGGGGAAAAATCTATTTTGATAGGGGGAATATACCTTTTTATCCCTAAAACCTATTGGGATTGATATAAATAGGAGGTCTTGTGACCATTTAGGGGGTCGGAAAAAAATTTCTCTCTTTTGCTCAAAAAATTCTAAGCACAAAAACCCACTAATCCTACTACACTAACGGATATTCACATACTATACACATTACATACACTACACTGATATAAAAAAACGAGATTAGATACAATTCCAAAGAATACAACTACTTTCAATAAAGATTGCAAAAAAAAGGGAAGTTGTTTTAAGGTTTTGTTGGTGTTTGGTGTTTGAAGCTTGATCCAATCCCTCCTTTGATCTTTAGGTTGCCCCAACAAAAGGTAAAATCTTATTTCAATCCTTACTTACATTTCCAGTTGTGATTATCTATTGTTTGTGTTGTTTGTTAGTTACAAAAAGTGATTACATATTAGTTTGATTCCATTTTTATGATCAGAGTATTATGTGTCCCTTTTTGTGGTTTGAAATTGAAAATGAGTTAGGAAGCTTAAACGTAGATAATGTTAAGTATCTTTGAGTTGATTAAGTTAATAAAAAAATGAAGAAAGGCTAGTTTAGGCTAGGATTTTTTACACTTAAGTTTAAAAAAAGTTGATATTTTTTGTCTAAGCTAGTTACTTCTAATGTTTCTTGTTAAATAATATTAGTTGGTTGAAAATTTTGTTTTAGTTTGTGCTATTATATCTCATTAAACTGTTTAATGGTGTGAAATTCTAATTTAGATTGGAAATCAGCTTGGAAGGTTTGAAAGGAAAATATGAATAAGTAAAAGCACCTTTAAGTCTAATAAATGTTTTCTTTGAATCTGTTTTAGTCACAAGTGCAAAAAAGGAATTTCTTTCCTTCATTATTGGGTAATTGTTTTATTTGGTTCAATAGCTTGACTTATTTAGAACTACATGACTGTTTCCAAGAAGGTTAAGGCCTGTTTCTAACAAGTGAGTTTTCTAGCTTTGTTGAAGTTCAATTGTAATTTTTGAAAATTCAAATGTCTTATATGAGTTTGAGTGTGAAAACAGAATTTACAAGTCATTCGTGACTTTTAAAAATACTAATTTGATTGAAGGATTTGTAGCTTGATTTGTAATTTGTTAGCCTTTTGCTTTGCCAGAAAAAATGGTTTTTTAGAAGTAGAAGTTGTTCTTAAGATGTAGTGTGAGGATTCTGAGGTTCTAAAACTGTCTAAATGCAGGTAGAGTTTTTTTTTAAGAAAAAATAAAAAATTAAAACTTGGATGCTTGTTAATTCTTAACTTTGTCTAGGTAGTTCAAAGAAGGTATTTCTAGCATTTGAGTGTGGTTTATGAGCTTTTGAGATTCTGGAACCAATTAAGTAATGTTATAGCTAGAGTCTGAGACCTGGTTGCTAAATTGTGATCTTGTGGGTCTATGTATGGTGTTGTATTTAATCCATGTCTAGAAACTTTGAAAGATAAAAAAATAAAATAGGCTAGAATTGCCCTGTTGTTTCCAATGCTTGTACTGTTCGAAATCTTTTGAGTCACAATGAAGTTGAAAAATTGGATTGTGCTATCAAAGTAAGTATAAGAGGTTCAAACCATGTGTTAAAAGTTGAATGTGATTCCTGAATTAGTGGAAGTTATTTCTTTTCCCTTCTTTGTGTGTCGTAAATATGTTTAAACTTACTTGTTCCATAATGTGTTTTCTTTTAAGTCTGATTAGCTTGATCACAGTTTTAAAAACTTTAGTACTATAAGATTGAATATTAACAGGCTTAGGAATTGAGTCAAGGAGTGATTTAGAAATCATATATTCCCTTGATTAGCTCAGTTTACCTCCATTCCTTGTTTTAGAATAAGCCTCAGCATGTGTACTGTCCATTTTTGCTTTTTTTTTTTTTGTGTATTGCCTTGACTGTGTTGATGACCCTTGCCTTCGATAATCCTAGGATGAGTATCATATGTCCTCTATGATTCTTTTCCCAATTCCTTTTGAACTGCTGAATCTTTTGTTTGTAACTGCCTTTGATTGTGTGATTTGTAATGTGAGCAATTTGACTTAAGATAATTTCTAGGCTAGGCCATGTCCCATATTAGCCTCATTGAGACACCGTTAACTCCCTTGAAACCAGTCCAGCTTGAGATGTCTCTTTGTGTGGTAGTATTGTCAACTTGTACAGTATTTAGAATGATATCACTATTTTGGAAGAAAATTGAACCCTTTTAATAACTGGAATCTTAAAGATTGAGATTTTAAGAGGGAAGAACCTGATTGGACTCAAAAAACAGTAGACTATGACTAATAAGGTAATAAGAAAAAGATTCTACCTAATCCAGTGACTGATTTGATTATTATGGTGCATTTGTCCTTTTTTTTTTTTTTAAATCTGGCTGAACTTCTAAAAAGTGCAAAAATGATTCATTTGACTTATTTTTTAACTCTGAGATTGCTGAGTTTGGTTTAAAGTCTCTAAAAAATTGAAGAAATTGCTAAAAATAGGAATTAGACAAGTCTATGACCTGTCCAGTTGATTTACTGAGCACAATTTGAGTTTTATTTGAATTTGTGAATACACTAGTCACTTGTTTAAGTCTTGTTGAGTTTGCCTTGACTAGATAAGTTTTCAAACACCCCTTTGCTTACTAAACCATGTAGTATATAAGAAAAGCTAACGTATTAGCCAAGAAGTGAGACCTTGGAACTAAGTATAGTACTAAGGTCATGATCTCCCTGCTTTATTTTCTTATAGATGAGTCTGAGACCTACATATACTGTCCTATGTATACTGCTTGATCATAATACCCCTTAAACATCCTATTTTGTGATTTATGACAGCGGTATGAACATCTTTAAGACTTGAGACTGTTTTCATATACACCCTTTTTGCCCTCTGTGGTTTGTCAATGATCTTGCTTGATTCATGACTGTTTTTTTTTTTTTTTGGAAAGTGGTTTCTTGATTCCTATAGATTTTCTTGTTTCAATTTGATTACATTTTACATCTTAGCTGAACCCTATCTTGATCCTACCTGTTGTGAATAACTCTGTATGTGCAAATCCTGTAACAAGGAAGAGAAAGTATTAGATTAAGATTCTGTTGGTTTTATTATGAAACTGCTTGCACATTGAGATGATCTTTTGTGAGTAGCTGGACCTTTAGGACTTATAAATAAACCTAAGCTGGAATATAAAAATCTGAGGGATTAATGTAAATCTGCATTGTCTTTAAACCTCATATGGGCATTTGGCCATTTCTGTGCATTACCTTTAGTTGCATACTCACTATGAACTTGTCAAAGTTGGAATTTATCATTGTCCAATGTAAGGTTAAAATAAAGGCTACCTTAAGAAGAGTAAGTATGGTATCTGTATTGGACTTTGAGACCTTTGCTAGTATCCTATAGGGC
The DNA here is from genome assembly GCF_019175385.1 of Lycium barbarum. Lineage (NCBI taxonomy): Eukaryota > Viridiplantae > Streptophyta > Magnoliopsida > Solanales > Solanaceae > Lycium > Lycium barbarum. The sequence goes on from NC_083338.1 coordinate 107,201,367, forward strand.
CTGCTAATATACTTTGTGATTTTGCTAAAATCAGTTCTGAGACTTATATCAAGTCTTTGGCAAAAAAATTCAAATCATGAGAATATAACTTGCATCACTTGAACCTTTTGTCCTGCTTTAGACTAAAACCAGTCTAGAAATAATTCTTGGCCTGCAACCTTGCTCCTATGGTATTATGTTAATTGATTAAAGACCTTAAAAATGAGTTTGAACCTAATCTAACTTGTTTAAAAACTTAAAAGTGATTCTCTGAACTAGCTCAGTCCTTTTACTTGATTACTAAACTCTTTTGAAACATGCTTGAGTCTTGATATTTGTTTTGTTTAGTTTTCTTGTATTCTGCACTTGACATTGGCTTCCCTTGTCTCCATCCTTCCTCCATATTGTTGTTGTTTCTCCCATTTGTTCTATGAATCCTACTTGGTTCGTTTGTAGTATTGTTGCTTCTGTGTTTTTGATACTCTGAGTCCTACCTTGTCTTGTTTTGATCTAGAGTTTGAAATCTCCTACACCTTGCCTAACTTGTTTATGTGAATTTGAGACCTTCCTGCATTTCTCCATTCTGGGTATAATTTAAGATCTTGGGTAATTTATTGTAATTCAAACAGTCGAGGCAGGTTGGGTATAGATATATACACTAAGCATATGAAGGGTATGCAATCTTGTTTTGCTCTCCATAGGTGCATATTATTGGTATATCATGTATACCACATCTTTGACACTTGGAAAATTTTGAGAAAAACTGAGTAGTATACCAGTGGTATATCATGTATATCACCTCTTGACACTTAGGAAAAAACGTGAGAAAAATGGAGTAGTATATCTGTGGTATATCTTGTATATTACCTCTTAAATACTTAGGAGATTTTTAGCCTGGGCTTCTCATTTGGGCCTATTACCTAGTGTGTGGCTTATTATCATTATTATTTTGGGCATATTTCATTTCTGGGCTGTTTTAGTTAGTCTGTCGTTACAAAGTATTAAGTGGGCGAGGCCCAATAAATTGTAAATTCATTTTTTTGTAATAATCATTGTAGTCTTAATTTTTGTACTTAGTCTTATTCATGAATGTATACTAATAATATGCATACCCGTTTGCATCTTTGTCCATTCAAACCCGTTGGTGGGCCCCAACGGGGCTCACCAACGCATTTAGATCGAGCCAACCCAATTTGGAGCAAAAATGGAACATACGTTGGATCCAATGAACCCAATTGCATAAACACATTCTCTTTTGGGCTTGGTCGGCCCAAATACTCTCTCTCCTTTAAATTATGTGCTTTAAATTATTATGTCCGTTGGAACCCTTATGGGATTGTCATATTTTTAAAGTCGTCAAAATGAGTTTATTACAAAAATTGAGGCATTAATGCAAATTGGGACGGATTCGATTAAAAGGACCAAAACTGCCGATTTTTATAAAATTTGGGACTAATTTGAAACCTGTGGACTTATGGCATATGGACTGATTTGGACCCATATTCAAAACTTGTGGGACTAATCATGATCATTTAAACTTAGACTAAAAGATAGAATTTGACTAAAACTTAACAAAAGATGGAAATAAAAAATGGACTATGTAGAATACTATATGGACTATAATAGTATGCCTAAATTATTTATTAAAACTATTTTTCTATATTGTAAAAAATATTTTTTCAAAACTATTTTTTGGGTGGACTTACGTAGAGTCCTACTTAGGCTAAGAGTCTTCGGGTATTAGCCTAAGTGTTCTAGTCCGACACCCTAAACGCTCAATTTTGGGTAAAATTTTACCACTTTCGATTCTTGAAACGTGGTATTTTTACATAAATGACTAGTTTCCATTTGCGGAAATATAAACTATTTTTATCACAACCAATTTATATCTATATAGACATATTATTAGAACCTGTAGGTCAACCGTAATTTACGGATCCTTAATGCCGGGGTTCCTAACACCTTCTCCGGGGGATCACCAGAACCCTTACCCATACTTTGGTTAGATTAGGATTCTTTTAAACTTAATTGCTTTAAATGAACCCTTTTCGAACTGGTTTTCCTAATTTCCAAAAAATTAGGTGGCGACTCTAAAATAAAATCCATTTAGAGCACCATCCACGTAAAATTATATCTTTTCCTTTTTCCCGGTCCGATTGACAATTGTACTTCCCCAGGATACTTTCCTTTTTAAATGAGGCAAGTGCAAATACGAATCGGAAAAAATATAATCGCTACACTCGTTATAAACATAGATAACAGTAAGGTAAATAGAGAAACTAGCCACATCCTCAACCTTACAGTGCACACATTGATCAGTACCTTGTAACACTTGCAACTGGACAATATTCTTAAAAGTAACCAAATTCTCCCATTATAATTCATATGATAGTTGCACCCCCACCCCATAGCAACCTTATTTAGAATACTCTGTGACTTGTTTTCCTTAGTTCTAGTTTCCAAACAACCAAAAATATCAATCTTGTGCTTCTGCAGAAAGGGCTTCAACTCTTTCTATTTTAGGGGCTGATTTAGGCCCCTAACATTCCATGTAGAGACAATCATGGAGGTGGTGGAAGCCCTGGGCCCTCAGCATGAAAAGAGCTAGTTGGTGCTCCATTCTCACCAAGATTAGCAAATCTGTTATCTGTTTTGACTGGCACAGCACCCTGGGAGTTATCACTTTGAACTACTAGCAGGTCCAGTGGTGGATCATGTGGTTGATCAACTAACTCTGTGTCAGGAGGAAATTTTTGTTGATCTTCCTCACCTTGTTTTTCCTGATTAGGCACCAAAACTTGCCTAGGAGGAGCATCTCTTCTTTGTCTCCTTCTTGTCCTCCTTCTTCTAGGCCTATTCTGAGCTTCAAGTTCAGCAGTGACTTTATTCCAACAATCCTCATCAATGTAACCAAACTTCATACAGTTAGTACAGAACTTTGGCCTCCAATCATATTCTACCACTTGCTGGAAAGGGCTTTGTAGAGTAGCAAGCTCAATAGCATCAACTAAAGGTTGGGAGACATCTACATATACCAAAATTCTTGCATATGAGATCTTCTCCATGTTAGCTGTAACCTTTTCTGTGTACATTGCCCTTCCCACAGCACTAGCAACCTTGCTCAATATTTCACTCGACTAATACCCTATAGGTAGTCCTGGGAAGATAACCCATAGTGGTATTGTGGTTATACAGTCTGGATTAAACTCATAATTATTCACCTAAGGTTGGATGATCAATGGCTTGTTATGAAAGGTAAAAGGTGCAACATCTAAAACCTTATCCCTATCCCACATTGAGATGAATCTAAAGATGTAATAATCATCATCATGAGCCCAGATTTGGGGTTTTTCAACAAAAGTCCAATTACTTGTAACATCGGATTCCAACGATTTAAGATGTGGGTTGTCACCTAATATAAAACCAATCAAAGCAGTTTTTATGTACTCTTTCTGAGTTTTCAAGTCATCTTCAACAATACTGACCATAATTTTACCATCACGAATAGTCGGAGGCACATAAGTGAGAGTCTTACCTTTTTGTACGAGTCTATTGGTTCTAAAATCTGGTACTTCTGGTGGTGTGGCCTGAGCTGAGTTCGTAGTCTCGAAGAACTGGAGTCATTGGAACGCCGGAGTAGGAGCTCCATATGACTCTAAGTGGATAGAAATCTATGAATCAGAATCGAATCTTTGAGATTCCTTCACCTCCTAAATGGATTGGAATTGGGGAGGGAGAAAACTCCCGAAGGTTATCAGCAGTGGTCGGTACGAGTAGTTGTTCTTAGGTGTGACGGTCTTCATCGGAAAAGGTGGTTGTTGGGTCATCATTTTCAGGGTAGGCGCAGCTTAGCAGTCCTTGCTTATGTGCGCCTAGAGAGAGAAATGTGCCCTTCCTTTAATTGTTATCCACTGCCTCTATCTTCTGAAAATCCACCTTCACGCCTTTTCCTTAGATGACATGGCCCAAAAATGCAACTGATTTCAACCAGAATTCACACTCAGAAAATTTCGCATATAGTTTGCAATCCTGTAGTGTCTGCAACACGATTCTGAGATTTATGCGTGGTCAGTCTCGATATGGGAATAAATCAAAATATTATTGATAAACACAATAACAAATAAATCAAGAGAAGTCTTGAAGACCCTGTTCATAAGGTCCATGAAAGTTGTTGGGGCATTCGTCAAACCAAACGACATCACCAAAAATTCAAAATGCCCATAACGAGTCCTGAAAGCTATTTTAGGAATATCAACTTCCCTAGCCTTCAACGCATGTGTCACGACCCAAACCGATGATTCATGACGAGTGTCTGACCTCTACTGACCAGACACCCTTATACTTGTACCTGGATCTCACTGAACAACAGGGTGGCCTATACATGACTTATAACTGAACTATACTGACTCCTGTAAGAACAACATAATAGTCTCTGCATCAAGAACTCACAATCAACATATATACATACATGCTGAAGATAACAGTGCAGGTCGACTAGGCCGCTACATATATTGTACAATAACATAGGAGTTGACGAGGCTACATAACATCCCAACTACATACAACTGTCTACAGACCTCCAGTGGAATACAAAATTGTAGAAAGGATAGGATAGGGCCCCGTCATACCCATATATACATATCAAACTAGCATATATATAATAGACTGCAGCTCCGAGCCAAGTGGAGCGCACTGACTACTGTTGGGTGGAAGTCCTATAGAGCTGGACCACCTGTTTGTCTACCTGAACTTGCGGGCATGAACGTATCCTCCCGAGCAATAGGGGAGTCAGTACGAATAATGTACCGAGTAGGTAAGGCATAAGAACAACATGTACATAAGAATCATGAAGGATATCTGAAACATGAAAGCTAATCTCAACATATACTCTGGATAACTGAAAGTGCCTCTGCGGCGTATGATATGCATGCCTCCTTTCAAAACTGTATACATATATCATAGTATATTTGCTAGTGCTGTGGAACGTACAGCCCGATCCATATATCATGTCATCCCGCATTCAGGGTAATCACATAATCTGCTCACTGCAGTGGTGTGCACATCTACGTGCCTGCCCGGCCGACTATAGTGCAGCGCAGTGTAAGAAAATAACTATACATACATACATGCATGAAAGACTCGTAAAAGGATACTCTAAACTTCTCTGAGTAATATAAGAGCTAGTATGTCAATATGATACATCTCTGGGACTGTAAATATGGAATAGATAAAATCAAGGATACCATGGATCCTATATTGTCTAGGAATAGAGTCTTTGGAACTCGCTCGTTTACTTCTTTCGTTCGTATCATAAGGATCATGCCAAAATGAATAAAAGGGATAGCCTTAACATACCTCGAAGTCTATCTAAATGTCCAACGTTTACTTCCCAAGCTCACAAGTCTACAACCAAGATAATATAAGTTACAATTAGACCATATACATCTCTTACAATCCAATTCAACTACGAATGAAACTTAACGAAATTCGGGCAGCATTTCCCCTATAATTCTCACTCCAATCCAACTCCTAAACAACCCACAATATACACAACATCATCAACAACAACAAAAACAATATTCACAAGCTATATTCCTAGAATTCCATCCACAAAAACTCAAGAATACATTAGTCCACACGATAATAAACAACAACAACAACTTACATGATTTCCCACCATTAATTTCTTAGTTCTCATCTCACAATTTAGCTATGGCCTGAATGAATTTAAATATATCGAAGAGAGCAGTATTCTTACCTTATATGCCAAGAAATTCTTCTTCCACCTTACTTCACTTCGCAAAAATCCCGGAATCAATAACACAACAAAACGGAACAATGAGATCAAATCGGTGAGCAAACCCTAAGAAATTGCATAACGTAGTTGTGTGTGTGTGTGTGTGTCTATATATATATATATATATATATATTGATTGCATACGTTACTGTATATATACATATATATTTTGACTAGTAAAGAAGTTGTTGCTAGGATATATGGTTTAACTAATCTTCCCCAAAGTTGATCCCAAAATAAACGTTCCTACTATCTTTACTAATTGTCAAGTGAGAAACTAAGTAAAACAGTTCCAAGATATACCCTTATTTATGGAATAGGGGCCCACCCATTATTTCATCGTGGCTACAATACAATCTTATCCCAAAAGATATATACCAACAGATTCTATACAATTAGTTATCTAATGCTTACTTGAAATGGACCCACGTGTCTATGGTAAATCTAATACTTATCCCACTTTATTTGGCAAAATACATCAAATCACTCTTAAACTATACCCAAAATATCGATATCACACCTAAACTATACGGGCGACCTATTACACACCTGAACATGTAAAAACTGAATTTATTTGCACCCTGCAAGGCATTATACCACTTTTGCAGTTTGTGGTGTTCCATATGCGCATCCACGTCAGCGCCACGTGGAAATAAAATAACGTTTTTCTTTTTTCTATTTTTTTTGCAACTTCTTCTTCTTTATTACCATCCCCCCAACCCCTCCCCCTTCTCCTCCACATTCCCGCCACCCCAACCCCACCCACCCCCTTCTCCTCCATGCAATTTCTTCATTGTTGCCCATTGAAGGGTCGTCCATGAAATTTCTTCACTGCCATTTGAAGGGCATTGCATGCAATTTCTTCACTGCCATTTGAAGGGCAGTGCGTGCAATTTCTTCACTGCCATTTGAAGGGCATTGCGTGCAATTTCTTCACTGCCATTTGAAGGGCAGTGCGTGTAATTTCTTCACTGCCATTTGAAGGCAGTCCGTGCAATTTGAATGGGCAGTTCGTGACAGGAAAATTTCCCTTTTGATGCAAATTTCTTCAATATTTCCCATTTTATTTTATAGATAGATTAGATGCAAATTTGGTGACCGGAAATGAAGAAGATCGGAAAAAATTGAAGCTCACCGGAAAATATTGAAGCTCATCGGAAAATATTGAAGCTCATTATTATTTTATAGGTAGATTAGATGCAAATTTGATGATCGAAAAATGAAGAAGATCAGAAAAAATGAAAGCTCATAGGAAAATATTGAAGTTCACCGGAAAATATTAAAGCTCATTGGAAACAATGGTGGTTATGCAATAAGAAAGGTAGTAGAAAGAATGGAGGGTGGGGCGTGAAGAAGAAGAGGGGGATGTGGTGGTGGTGGTGATGAAATGGAGGAGAGGCGGGTTTGGGTGGTGGGGGTGGTAGTGGTGAAAATGGAGAAGAAGAGTTGAAAAAAAATCAGTTTTTATTAAATTAAAAATTATTTTTACTACTTCACTCGCTTATTTATTAATTATCATTATTTTTTTTACCACGTCAGCTTATAAGGTGTAAATAACTTCAGTTTTTAGATGTTCAGGTGTGTAATAGGTCGCCCGTATAGTTTAGGTGTGATATCGACATTTTGGATATAGTTTAAGGGTGATTTGATGTATTTTGCCCACTTTATTTTGGTTAACAAATCACTTTGTCTCCAACTACACTGTGAAATTAATCACTTTTAATACACGTCCCATACTCATTATCATGGTCATATGACATAACACTAGTCCATAGCCCCTTTTGGTACACACAAAATATTATTTCCGATCAACATCATTCCACTTTCGACTCTTAAGAAATTTCGGAACTTCATTCCTTTTATACATTGATCTCTTAATTTCCATGCTTGAATATGACTAAATCCTTCGGGCTTGGGTAAATTTGCTCATGTTGGACGGTTCAATTTCCTAGTCCAAAAATATAGGATATTATAGCTTGGACCGTATTTCATTCAGATAAATTTCGAACCTCGACGAAACTTATTTTCTTCGATTATTTAACTTCTAATCATTACGACACATCTGTACCATCACTCTAACCACCTATAAGCTTGGAGGATACCTCGTTTTCATTACTAATGTCATTTCATTCGCACGCTTTCCAACGCATGGAAACATGGGATGTAACATCCTTCCCCCCTTTAGAACATTCGTCCTCGAATGTTTAACTTTCCCGCACTTTATTTCCCGGTGGACTTGATTCTTTTATGAAGACATAAGCCATCTTTGGATGTCATTGTCATTTTGCTTATGAGGTCATCAATCAGTACGGCATAAGTACACTGGTTATGGCAAACTTATAACAAATCAATTTGAGCTAGAACTCATCTATCATGTTGTACCTTGCTTCGTTTAACTTAATATCTTTCTCCATTTGATATCAGTTAATATCGAATCTCCAAAGAAAGGGTTCACAACTTAGCTACCTTCGTAATGAACTGTAAGTTACAATATCCATCTGTGCTCGAAGCTTGAGTCGAGTTTTTCTAGTTTTAGAGTTGCCTCTCCAGTAACACTGTATAATAGGAGCTGTCTTCCCCTTGAGTAGGTTTACCATTGCATATTGGCTTCTCCTATTCCCTTTGAATAGTCAAAAACAAGTTTTCTTTTTCTTAAAGCCTGTTTGGATGGGCTTATGCCTATAAGCTGCAAAGCTAAAAAAAAATAAGTTGGGGTAGTCTAACTTATTTTTTTTGGCTTATAAGCTATTTTCAGCTTATAAGCTGCTTTAGATAAGCTAAGTCAAATGGGCCCAATTATTTTTTTGAGCTTATTTTAAGCACAAAATGACTTTAAGCTGACCAGCCAAACACTCAAAAAAGCTGAAAACAACTTATAAGCAACTTATAAGCCAATCCAAACGGGCTCTTACTAATGATTCTCTGTTGCTATCTTTGCTCTCTTATCTTACTTAGGGTGGTATTAAATCCACTTTTTAGATGTTCAAGTGTGTAATAGATTGCCTGTATAGTTTGAGTATGAACTCGACATTTTGGGCATAGTTTAAGTGTGATTTGATGTATTTTGCCTATTTTTTAACCATGGCAAGCCGCAGTGATGAAGATTATGTGAAAAAGATAGATGAAGTTTTGTCAAGAAAATTCAGGCCAAAAGGGGAGATTTGTTAGGGGTTTTGTCATGATTTTCTTACCAAATTTGAGTTTTATTTTTCTCTTCAGGAAAGTCAAAGTATTACCATAATTGCTTTTACTTTTTCTGAAAGGAAAATATAATTCTCTTTCATATTTGACTAATCATTGTCTTGGAGAAAAATTTTTGTACATCCGTCCCACAACTAGAATACAATAGCATCTACAATAGAGTCTTTTAAAGAGTCTTGTTTAGGAGGAAATTCTCTTCATAATTTTTATGTTTTTCTTTAAATTAATAGTTTTTATACGTAGGTCAATTCACCAAATCATACAAGAATATTATGCTTATTTTAGTATAATTCTTTTGTTGTCTGATTTATCGTCGTTCAAGGTTTGCAATTATAAATTTTCGCATGACATCCTGATTGTTCGATCCCAACACTTAAATTGAAGAATCTAGCTTATTTAATCAGATATTAGAAGAAACAAAATGGTTTATACTGAGAACTTCATTGAATGATTTGTAGAAACACAGAAAATTGGTAATATCAGAAAGAAAAGAAATAAGTTTGGCTATTTAAATCTAAACAAGGTGGGATTGAATTAGGAGTTTTCTAGAGACTGTAAGGAAGCTTTATGGTTGAAGGAGAAGAGGACGAAATGAGAATGAAGAAAGAAAAATGGTTTCCGAAGCCCGCGCGCTTACTTTCTTTTACTTTTATGTAAGCATCATTTAGTTAATAAAATAAATAAAAAGCCATTAATTTGTATGAGTCAATCCAGACCTTCCAATTCTCTTTGTACACGTGCCTTAAATCTAATAGTGCATTGGATATTACTGGACATAACAATACTGGAGGGGATGACCTAATTAATACTCCTGCCTTTTTAAGCTAAAGTCTCTTGATTTGACGCACATACTAGGGTCAGGTACAACACAAATACGGAGTATATGTTTCTTCGATAATGACTACCGTTTACATTTGGGGATTGTAATTTGTGATACTAAACTTCTAATGTTTCGAGTTGGAAATAAGAAAAGCATTGAAGCAGTGAGTTGTCATCAAGGGATATGGAATCATATTCAATTGTTATATTTACATTTGTATAGCAAATGCAAAATTTTAGTAATCGCAGAGGCGGAGTTTGAATTTGAAGTTTAGGGTTATGAACTTATCACAATCCTTAACTAGTCTTAGTTATTCGGGTTGGAATTAAATATTTATATATACTTAATGAATTTTTTAATATAAATATAGAATCTGAGCAAAAGCTATTGAGTTCGTCCAAACCAGTGGTTAATGATCTAGCTTGGCCTATGGACTCTTATGAATTATGATCATTGCTATCTCATTAGACATTTTCTATAACTTAATTACTGGTAATATGTAAAAACAGCACGCAAAAGATATGTAAGAGAAAAAGCATAAATAATTTCTTTCACTACTAATTTGGCAACCGAACAGTACACTGCATGATGAATTTTCCTCTGTATATAGTAAGGTAGCATATGTTTAATTTCCTGTCAAGATATAGAAACAAAATAACGTTCTTTCAAAATTAGGAAGAAGCAAGGAGCTGCCTGACATTCATAGGCCAAATATCAGCAGAGTTTCCGTCCATCAGGCGTTTTGCGATGATAACATTAGCAGCATCAGATGGATGGTATGGATCCCAGAACACATACTTGCTTCTTTCTTGACATATTCTAGATGAAGGGCCACATGGAATTATGCCCCCAAATCTTCCACCACCAGAACAACAAGCTGTGTTTGCATTCACAAATCCTGCATACCAATAACAAAAACATTAATTCCCATCAAATGTTACCAAAATCTTGAAAATATGTCCTAAAATTGGGCTAGAGTTCGGCTAAAAGTACTATGTTGCCTTGTAAAACCACTTATTGTCAAATTGTGTGCAGCAAATCAATAAATCAGCTTAAGGGCATTGATCGCCTGATGCGGGTAAGTGTTTATCTGACACAGGGCTTATTTCAAGATCCACGTGTTACCGAAGAAACGACAAAACATAGGGGTTCCAAGTGGTGTTTTCAGACTTTATATCTAACCATTGACTATAGAACTCACCATAAGATGAGTAGTTCTGAATAATGTCTTGGACGATTGCGTAGACGTCTGCATAGACAAACTTTGATCCAGTAAGTTTGGAACTGAGTTCACTCACAAGGCCTCTCAATTGGTTGTTATATAGTCGTGCTAGCCCATTTGGGAACTCTACACACTTATCTCCAGCTGATGGATTTATTGCCCTTTGGTACGGGATACACCCAATAGGCCCAACATTCACCACTATTATCTTCCTGGCACCCATATTATAAAGTCTCTGCAGATTGTTTTGAATAAGAATTAATCACCATGTCAGCATTTTACTTTGTGCAATACTACTTGTAGTCAACTTCAATAATTTTTACCGTTAGTTGAATTCTGTATTTGAATATTACTGCTCCCACAAATTTCGTAGGAGGTACAGTTAGTTGCTCTGCTGTGGAGAAAACAGGTGTGAGATAATTGTTGATGAAGTCATTTGAGCCCACTGTTACTGAGAAGAGTGCATTCTCAATCAGCTTTATTGTCGTTGGCTTGCCTATTCTTGTGATTATGTCCTGTTTTGTGTTTGCAAAGTTGTCTAATTGAGCATCCATGTTGATCCTTCCACCCTTAACAATGTTTAGAAAAATACCATATTAATCAAAATCCACGCAAAATGTAGAAAAACAAAAACAAAATCTTGAAACACTCTGTTTAATGTTACACGAATCATCCATTATGAAGAAAAGTTGAAGCTAAGCAACAATCCAAAAATCAAGAAGGGTAAAAGGGCAGCCTGGTGCACAAAACATCCCGCGTTAGCAGGGTCGGGGGAAGGGCCGTACCCAAGGGGTGTGATGGGGACAGTCTAACCTAATGCATACTTACGAAAATTTGGCCAGTGCCATTAAGAATGCCGCCTCTGCCAGAAGCATAATTGACACCTTGCAGAACCACTGGTCCAGATGTTGTTGGTGCCAAGTATGGAGGGGTAAGTTTAAATCCCACTGCCTCACCTGCAAATTCATTCGAATAAAATCAGCCAAAAAAAGAAAAAAGAATTCACTGGAAAGAATATCAAAGGCAAACACTTTCCTAATGAAGGAGAGATAGGACTTGCCTAACATGTCCACTATAGTTCTTCCATTTGTATATCTTCCTGTTGGACCCCCAAAATCAATACCATTTGGGATGAAATTTTCTTTTGAAAGTGAAGCAATATAGTTATTGTTACCCACATCAACCAATGAATCTCCAAACACAAAATTAGCAGTTACATTTTCTGCCAAACTAACCATCAAGTTCTGAAGCACAACTCCCAAAATGACCAACATATAATATGATAAATTACCCATTTCAAACACCTAGACAAAAAGCTAAGAATGTGAAGACTTCTTTCAAAGGAAGATTTAAAGGCCTTTGAAAGAGGTGTAGATTAAAAGTAAATAAGCTTTTAGCTCACATTTTCAGTCGACATGATTATACTATGAACTTAGTATTTAGGATAGGCCAAAAAATGAGGGCAACTAGAAGACAATAAAAAGCAGATCAGTTTTTAGCCCACATTTTCAGTGTGCATGCCTAACTAGTCCTATATATGAACTTAGGATGGGCAATAAATAAATAATTAAAGTAAAGGAAGCTTCACAAGACATTTGGTCATAGTTGGACGATTCAACTGTGAAGGGAAAATTTCACAGCTGTGCTTAGCTCTACAAAATGATATAACAAATAGAAATAACAAGAGTAATGTGGGACGTGGTGGAGAAGAAATATGATAGCTATTGCTCATTAAATGCCTAGCAGAATCAGCACTACCAATCAGAGAAATTTATGATTTACTGGAGCCAATCTTGAACCAGAATGCAATCCCAAAAACAGAAACAGAACCAAGAAATAGAGTATTATATTGTACTACTAGATTTCTACAAAGTTTACAACTTTCAAATACCTGTTGGTGGTAAGAAAATAAATTATGCAACTGCCAACCTTCAGATTCTAAACCAATTGGACGGCACAGAACGTGCAATTCAATGCAGTCATTTAAATTTGCAGTATGGCATTTATTCTGTTCATGCATGGGGAACCTTTGGTAATTCTCTTATTCTTCTTCCTTCTTATGTTCTAATGTGAGTTTTCAAAAGAAGGAAAAGAGCAAATATAATACTGAAAAAGAAAAGAATGATAGGTGTGGTTGAAACAAAACCAAGCAAGTTTAAAGTAAGGGCAACAATATTTTGAGTTTCAAATTCCACCAAGTGGACACCAACTCATGATTTTGTTGATAGAAGATTAATAACAGCAGAGTCTTGAAAATCGTAAAAGAAAAATATGCCTTCATTATGTACAACTGGGTTAAGTCAAGTGGGTTGATACTGTTAGGTGTGGAATTGGCCAAACAAGTCAATTCTTTTGTTCACATAGTCGTGATGTAAGCGCTTACCTCATAATAGTCGTGATGTAAGCGCTTACCTCATCATAGGAAATTCATTCTTATAAATAGGTAGCTTATGGTTCATTTGTAAGATATCATTAAGATCATTTGCTATACACATCCCAAGAGAGAAAAAATCTAAGAGAAATACTCTTAGTGAAAGGCCTAAGTAAGAGAAGATCTTTGAGAGAGTTTTCTGTGGTAAAATTCTTGAGTGTAATTGGGATTGGGGTTGTGAGGTTGAGTGTTGTAAACACTTGTAATATTTCTTCTTTAATAAGATCTGCAGCAGCAACGTGGACGTAGCTCTCACATTGAGGGTGAACCACTATAAATCTGTGTGTGCTATTTATTCTTCGCTTACATCACGGCGTAAGTAGGTTCTGTCTAAGGAGGTTGGTATTTAAGTGGTCCAGCTGTGACCCTCCAATCTTTCCTGGGAACCTGCTTACAAAGGTCGGATTTGAGATTTAAATCCTAAAAACTGGTATCAAAGCAACAGGTTGTGTTGTGATTTAGAAACGATGGGAGGCGAAGATGGTACGACGCACGGCATCGGTAAATTCGATGGTACAGATTTTGCGTTCTGGAGAATGCAAATTGAAGATTATTTATATGGCAGAAAGCTTCATGAACCTCTGAGTCCGAAACCAGAGGAGATGAAGCAAGCAGATTGGGATCTCCTCGATAGACAAGTTCTGGGAGTCATTCGACTGACGCTGTCGAAGAACGTTGCTCACAACGTGGCAAAGGAGAAGACCACCGCAGATATGATGAAGGTATTGTCTGACATGTATGAGAAACCTTCGGCAAATAATAAGGTATTTCTCATGAAGAAACTATTTCATCTAAAGATAATGGAAAATGCTCATGTTGCTGCATACATAAATGAATTCAATACCATTGTAAATCAATTGTCATCGGTAAAAATTGATTTCGATGATGAAGTACAAGCTCTAATTTTGTTGGCATCCCTACCAAATAGTTGGGAGCCAATGAGAGCAGCGGTTAGTAATTCTGTCGGCAGTGACAAACTAAAGTTCAACGATGTTAGGGATCGTATCCTTGCTGAGGAGGTGCGCATGACAGATTCGGGAGAGGCATCGACAAGTTCTGCTTTTAATGTTGAAAACAGAAGCAGAAATTATGACAGAAACTACAACCGAAATAGGGGCAGATCGAAGTCAAGGAATGGCAGGGGTCAATCCAGACCAGGACGAACATATAAGTGTTGGAACTGTGGAAAACCAGGTCACTTCAAGAAGAACTGCAGGGCGCCAAAGAAGGAGGACAACAAGGGGGCTGGAATCAACGCTGCTACGGAAGACATTGGCGATGCGTTGTTGCTATCGGTTGACAGCCCGATAGACTCTTGGGTGCTTGACTCAGGAGCGTCCTTTCATACCACCCCACATCATGATATAATGACAAACTACGTGGTTGGGAATCTCGGCAGAGTTTATTTAGCCGATGGAGAGCCGCTAGACGTTGTTGGCACGGGAGACATTAATTTGAAGATGTCAAATGGATCCTCATGGAAGATTACAAAAGTTAGACATGTTCCAAAGCTGATGCGAAACCTGATTTCAGTAGGTCAGCTTGATGATGAGGGATATGATCTCAACTTTGGTAATGGGTCTTGGAAGGTGGCGAAAGGTGCTATGGTAGTTGGCCGAGGAAAGAAGATTGACACTCTCTACATGACGGATAGCTGTCGTGATATTGTTGCTGTGGTTGACAACACAAAGAAGACAGATTTGTGGCATTGTCGGCTTGGGCATATCAGCCAGAAGGGGATGAAGCTGTTGGTGACAAATGGCTTACTTCCGGAGCTGAAGACGGTGGACCTTCATACGTGTGAGAGCTGCATTCTCGGAAAACAAAAGCGAGTAAGCTTCTCAAGTGCAGGCAGAGAGTTGAAGGTCGAAAAGCTGGAATTGGTGCACACAGACGTGTGGGGACCTACCACTGTACCCTCCCTTGGAGGATCACACTACTACGTGACCTTCATTGATGATTCAACCAGGAAGGTATGGGTTTATTTTATGAAAAATAAATCCGATGTGTTTAGTGTATTCAAAAGATGGAAAGCCATGGTCGAGAATGAAACAAACCTCAAGTTGAAGTGTTTGAGGTCCGACAACGGCGGAGAATACACTGATGGTGATTTCAAACGGTACTGTGCCGATAATGGGATCAAGATGATGAAGACTATTCCTGGAACGCCGCAACAGAATGGAGTAGCCGAAAGAATGAACCGAACGTTGAACGAGCGTGCTCGGAGTATGATAATACACTCTGGACTGCCCAAGACATTCTGGGCAGATGCAGTCAATACCGCGGCCTTCTTAATTAACCGAGGACCGTCAGTTCCCTTGGATTTCAGAATTCCAGAAGAAGTCTGGAGTGGCAAGAAGGTAAATCTTTCATTTCTGAAAGTGTTCGGTTGCTTATCATATGTTCATAATGATGATACGGCTAGAAGCAAGCTTGATCCAAAATCAAAGAAGTGTTACTTTATTGGCTATGGTGACACCGAGCTTGGGTACCGATTTTGGGATGAACAAAATCGGAAGATCATCCGAAGCAGGAATGTTGTCTTTAACGAAGAGGTACTGTACAAAGACAAGCTGCAAAAGAATTCAGAATGTCAGGACAAGGAATCGGAAATAGTCGATTTGAGGGACTTTCCGGCACCTGAGCCGCAGCCAGGTACAACCGAGGCAGAGGAACAAACAATCCCAGAAGGTGTTGATGAAAGTGCTGATTCTGAAACAAATGAACAGACGCCAATCACAGAGCTGCGTAGATCATCCAGGATCAGGAAGCCGCTTCACAGGTACTCTCCATCCCTCAACTACATTCTACTCACTGATAGAGGGGAGCCGGAATGTTATGAAGAAGCAATGCAAGTCGATGAATCGACTAAGTGGGAGCTGGCAATGAAGGATGAAATGGATTCACTATCGGCAAATCATACATGGGAATTATCCGAGTTGCCAAAGGATAAAAAGGCATTGCAAAACAAATGGGATTATCGGATAAAGGAAGAACCCAATGTAAGCAAGCGTTATAAAGCAAGGCTGGTTGCAAAGGGATTTCAACAGAAAGAAGGCATTGACTATACAGAGATCTTCTCTCCCGTAGTCAAGATGGTGACTATCAGAACTGTTCTTGGGCTGGTAGCAAGGAAAATCTACATCTGCAACAGATGGACGTGAAAACTGCATTTCTTCACGGTGATCTAGACGAGGAAATCTACATGCGACAGCCGGAGGGATTCAAAATCAAAGGAAAGGAGAATCTGGTGTGCAAACTTCAAAAGAGTCTGTACGGACTAAAACAGGCTCCAAGACAGTGGTATTTAAAGTTTGACAGCTTTATGAAGAAAGCTGATTTTTCAAGGTGCGAGGTAGATCACTGCTGTTACTTCAAAAAAATTGAAGACTCGTACATGATACTGCTACTCTATGTCGACGACATGCTAATCGTAGGAGCAAACCTACAGGAGATTGATCGGTTGAAAAAAGGGTTATCGGAAGAGTTTGCAATGAAGGATTTGGGAGCTGCAAAGCAAATCCTTGGGATGAGAATCGACCGAAGCAAGGAGGGCATCAAACTCTCACAAGAAGAATATGTGAGGAAAGTTATCAAAAGGTTTAACATGCATGATGCCAAGCCAGTCAGCACTCCCTTGGCTGGACACTTTCGGTTGTCAAAGGATCAGTCGCCGACAACCGAGGATGAGAAGAAGCAGATGGACAAGATACCTTATGCATCTGCAATCGGTAGTCTTATGTATGCAATGATATGTACAAGGCCAGACATTGCACATGCAGTGGGAGTTGTCAGCCGATTTATGAGAAATCCGGGAAAGCAACACTGGGAGGCTGTGAAGTGGATATTCAGATATCTGAAAGGCAGCTCGAGTTCAGCTCTGTATTTCCGAAAATCAAAAACAGGATTGCAAGGGTATGTTGATGCTGACAACGGTGGTGATATTGATAGCAGAAAGACCACATCCGGGTATGTTTACACCTTCGGAGGTACTGCAATCTCTTGGGTTTCCAAGTTGCAAAAGATAGTAGCTCTCTCTAGTTGTGAGGCTGAGTACGTTGCTGTGACGGAGGCCACAAAGGAAATGATGTGGCTACAATCTTTTCTGCGGGAATTGGATCAGGACCACGAGGGAAGTGTGCTATATTGTGATAGCCAAAGCGCCATTCATTTGGCAAAGAACCCGGTTTACCATGCTCGAACGAAGCACATACAACTCCGGTACCATTTCATTAGATCAGCTTTGGAAGATGGAGCGCTGGTGCTTGAGAAGATCGCAGAGAGTCAGAATCCAGCAGACATGCTGACAAAGGCAGTGACGATAGACAAACTGAAGCTATGCTCAACTTCAGTTGGCCTGCACGAAGTATGAAAGTAGGAAAGAGCTGCTGCATCGATCAAAGTGTGAAGACAAATTAAAATTAGTCTTCAAGTGGGAGATTTGTTAGGTGTGGAATTGGCCAAACAAGTCAATTCTTTTGTTCACATAGTCGTGATGTAAGCGCTTACCTCATAATAGTCGTGATGTAAGCGCTTACCTCATCATAGGAAATTCATTCCTATAAATAGGTAGCTTATGGTTCATTTGTAAGATATCATTAAGATCATTTGCTATACACATCCCAAGAGAGAAAAAATCTAAGAGAAATACTCTTAGTGAAAGGCCTAAGTAAGAGAAGGTCTTTGAGAGAATTTTCTGTGGTAAAATTCTTGAGTGTAATTGGGATTGGGGTTGTGAGGTTGAGTGTTGTAAACACTTGTAATATTTCTTCTTTAATAAGATCTGCAGCAGCAACGTGGACGTAGCTCTCACATTGAGGGTGAACCACTATAAATCTGTGTGTGCTATTTATTCTTCGCTTACATCACGGCGTAAGTAGGTTCTGTCTAAGGAGGTTGGTATTTAAGTGGTCCAGCTGTGACCCTCCAATCTTTCCTGGGAACCTGCTTACAAAGGTCGGATTTGGGATTTAAATCCTAACAGATACTGTTTAAACAACTTGGTATTTCTGCATATCCCATTACTATGAACTTCTTGAGGTATATGTCTAATATTCATTTTAAATGGAGTTTCACATTATCACTTCTTCAAATTGGTTAAAGTGCCTCTGGTATCCTTTTTCCGTTAAACATCCGGTGTCCGGAACCATTTGATATTTGGCACAAATATCTGATTTAGTGTCATTTTCATTTCACTTCTTAGCACTTTAATCGCAGTTTTGAATGCAAATTGTTGTATAGGAGCTTATTTTGGTATGCTTGTATGAATAGGTACAACAAGGACCAATGGAGGGTATTCCGAGCAGTTTTTGATTGATTCCGAGGCTTTGCACGTTGATTGAATGTTGGGAAGGAAGTTCCAGCACTTGAAGGCAGAATCCGACCACTGAAGGGTCTCATGCGCTGGCCATGCGTCGCACAGCCAGCGCACAAAACCCCCATCTCTGAATCTCAGACAGGCCATGCATTGACCATGTGCTGCACAAGCAACACACAGAGGAGATCAGCAACACACAGAGGAGATCATGCGCTGGCCATGCGACGCATAGCCAGCGCACAAGCGGCGTCAGTTGTCCTACTTGGATCGGGATTGGGCCAACTTATCTTATATTTACCCTAGCGTATAAATAATCGTTTTTAACATTAGAAAGACGGTTGGACGAATTTTGAGACTTGTGAAACTCTTTCTAGGTTTTATTCCTTTTCTATTATTTTTCCTTACATTGAAACCCTATGTTAATCATGAATTCTTGCTTCCATTCTCGAATCATGTGTAACTAAACACCGTAATTCTTGGGTTGTGGCTTAGCCATGAATATTGACGTTTGACAAGTATTTCAATCTTAGTAGCTTGTTCGTATGCAATTGCTTCTTTACTTCCGTGCTTAATTGCTTGATTGTCTGCGCAATTGTTGAGTTCTATTTACTCATTGATACACGTGCTTGGGAAAGACGTTGTTAATGTGGAGAAGAAGTAACCAGATTGTGATCTGAATATCCCTATAGTTGGGCTAGGATTTGTGACTAGGATAGGAATATACTTAGTTACCGCAATCAATTTCATGTCGTGCTCTTATTGCATTCTTGATAGGTCAATACCATAGGAATATAGGAGGCGATTTATCTTGAATAGGCGAGTAGTGGTTCGGGAGAACACTACGAGATTAATAATCCGGTTAATTGACAATTGTGAACAAAGTTGCTAAGGTGTGATACTTTTACGACTCAATAGGATTGGTGAACAAACCACGACCCTAGAATACTTCTAAAATCTTGATAAAAGCAGTACTCAAATACGTTCTTAGCACAAATTCTGGTTACATTATTAGTTATTTACATTATAGCATTAGTTTACAAAACAACCAAAACATTTTATTCTTTACTTGCATAATTAGTAGCAATAGTTTATTTTCGTGAAAGTATTGGTCATAAGTGTGTGGGTTCGACATCCGATTCTATATAATCACTATATTACTTGTACGACCACGTACACTTGCGTGTGCGTTTGGACGCAACACCATTGTCAGGATAATCCGGATTTGCACCATAGAAAGTCCACTACAGGGATTCTAGCACTACTATATATAATACATGAGTTTTGGAAGACCTTGATCAAATATGCTCAAATTCTACATGCTATTAGAATCACTTGAGTAAAACCAACCAAAAGCCTAAACGTACTCTAAATCATGTCTGCAACTCCTAACTCAAAGTTACAGCATATTATTTCTTCATGGAAGCCAATGTGCAACTTAACTCCCAAAAAATTGTTACAAGTCCACCCCTTTCCAATTGGAACCTTTTTTAATTTCAATGTCACCTCACCAGTTTTGAATAATAACCACGATATCATGAATTTTCAAGGGCTTCAACAGTTCAACATGAACTCCTCCACCTTTCCATCAATTAATCCATTAACCATTACTTTGCCAGCCTCGCACACGGCTTTAATCTCATCTTCTGCCACTCTTTTGCAGCTTTATTCCTTACCTTATACTGTCCGAGCCCCTTTTAAGATAACATTGACGAACACGTAAAATCCACGTATCAAGATAACGATTTCGCTTACCAAAGATAGTATAAAAAGTTATCAACTCCACGAGGATTAGGGTACTATTATGCTGTTCATTACTTCTTGATCACTATTTGAGAACACAAAAATCGGAGTAGTTTTAAGAAGATGATTTTGATTTTGGAATTTAACAATGATTAATGGAGAAATATGCAACACATTTA
This sequence comes from Lycium barbarum, assembly GCF_019175385.1. Lineage (NCBI taxonomy): Eukaryota > Viridiplantae > Streptophyta > Magnoliopsida > Solanales > Solanaceae > Lycium > Lycium barbarum. Next base: position 107,222,053 of record NC_083338.1, read on the forward strand.
GAACAACGCTTAGAATACCAAACAAATAGATGAGTTGAGTCAAGAACTTATGAAACACTAGATATCTTTTGATAAACAATATTGAACAATTACGACAGGTATTTGTAACATGTAGTAAAATAATACAAAGACTAGATTACCCTTATAGCTTTATAAATATATCCATATCCATCAGAAGAATGAGAAAAAAAGCCCATCTCAACTACTGAATATGAGGGATAAGCTTAGTCGTGGCAAACATATGGCATTTGCATTTGTAGTACATGAACTTCTTTGTGAGTGTGAGTGTGAGTGTAAGCGTTTCTCTTCTTCTTTGTCTTTGTCCCGTTTATGCATGTACATATGTGTGTGGGACGTTCTTTGGTCTTCGTAAGGGCATAGGGATTGAATGAAATTGTGAAAACAAGTGATTACCCAAAGTAGCGTTTGTATATGCATTGATAGTTCCAATAACTTTATGTCATGGGTTGAAGCTTCATTGTGAATCATAACATGTTTTGAGTAATACATCTTGTTTGAAATTGTAAAATTGGGGGTTTGGGGGGGGGGGGGGGGGTCAGTTGTGAAAGAAATGCATGCCAATAGTACTTAGCCAAAATCATTGTAGACATTTTTACTTTGTTATATCTAAGATAGTTGAGTCGTTTGTGTTGTTTTACTTGCTTGAGGACAAGCAAAGACTTTAAGTTGGGGGTGTTGATGTGCCGTGAAATTACGGCACATATAATGCTCTGTGACTATAAGTTTTACTTGTTTTTAAGCAAGTTTGTGTTGTTTTGATGTGTTTTTGTTGTGTTTCAGGAAATTGAGTACTAGAAGGCAAAAACATGGAATTTTTGCTGAAGTGTACATTTGGACAGAAGTACGGGCAGTACAATTTGTACGTCCCATACATGTCTCGCGTACTTCTGAAGGCAAGAAAGAAAATGTGAAGATTGTTAAAGATGAGGTACGGGCAAAAAGGACGGGACGTACTTTGAAGTACGACCCGTACATTTGGCCCGTACTTATTGACCTAGTTGCTGAAGAAGTAGCCCGTACGATAAATGTACGGGATGTACTTAATTGTATGTCCTGTACTTTAGACCGTCGAGGGCAGTTTTGTATTTTGGAAAATTCTGAGTTTTAGACCTTATAAATAGTTCTCATAGGGTTTTATGTATTTTTATCAGTTATCAATTATCAGTTTTTTAGATTTTGCTCCATAGCAATGAATACTCATACTTTTCGAAGCTTTTTGGAGAACAAACAATTGCAATTACTTTCTTTCAATTCCAATCAATCAAAAGTAAGCATTATGATTTCTATTATCTCTTCTTGTTCTTCTTCCATTATGAGTAGCTAATTTCCCTACTAAGGTTGTGAACCCTAGGATGGGTGTTTTGTGATTGGGGATTGGGATTGATATATGCATAATGGACTGTTAGGGTTTATTTATTCTTTGTTCTTCATTCATAATTGATGGTTGCAAACATTGATTAAAGTCATAAACTTTGCTTAACTTAGGAGAGTGAGTAGGGTTTGGTAGGAATAAATAACAAGATCTCAAGGCTTTAACCCTTGTTTAATAATTTCACTTAGGAATAAGAGAAATTTACTTGGCACGAATTAACCGTTCTTCATATACACTCTTTTATATTTAGGAAAATCATAAAGAGAAATAATCTTCAACTGTTGGGAAACATTAGAGATTCAATTAGAGGTTAAGTGCATTCTTATAACGATCCATTAGAAGTATATCATGATCAATAACCATAGCATACACTTTATCTAAAGGGGGATGCAACCTTGGTTTCTTTTACCATATATTACAATCAAAAGCAACTAGTTAGCAATTAGTCATAAACAACTAATCTTCTACAAACTCGAAACTAGACCGCAAGAAAGTACAATACGACTTTAGTAACCTTTTCACACCATATTCCCTGTGGGATTTGACACCAACCTAGTTGGGTTACTATATTTGACATCGTCAACTTTACATCATTTAATAGATGTAATAATGCGAAAGATATCCTCCTTCTTGTTCTTCACCTTCCGGGCTCTCGCGTGTGCTTTGATGAACATGTCGCTCAGCATAGCAAATGAACCAATTGAGTGTTCAAGAAATAGGTAATACCATGTCAAGGAACCCTTAGTCAGTATCTTGCCAAATTTCTTGATCAGAACAGATTCTATTTCCTTTTCCTTATGATCGTTTCCTGACGACCATAGTGTATCCTATTATATGCTCCTGAGGATTCGTAGTCCCAACATACTTTGGTATGCTCGACATCTTGAATCTATTCGAGATCAGCTCCGGTGCGGCCTCGGATTTGTACACCAACTAGATATGCTTCTTCGCATCCAGCCTCTATGATCGGTGGAGCGCCCGGGATCTGACTCATCCGTCGATGGAACTCCTTAGCGTTCTTCTCCGATTCTTTTGCGGTCATGTCCATCTTGCTTGTGATTTCTCTTATGAATCGGAAGACCTGTATTCGGAAAGGATTTTCTAGGGCCGACTCGCTTCCCGATGCGTCTCTATTAGCTACCTCAATCTGGCCTCCTTGGGGAGCGTTATTTCCATTTTCTAGAGCCAAAGGTGTTACTCCAGGCGTTGCAGTCCCAGTGGAAGGTTGGATGAAAGTGCGACAATGCTTTGCCTTATCTCTTCGATCTCTTCCGTCATTGCATAAGGTTGTGACCTCCTGACCTGCACCGCCTCCTAGGGGTTTCGTCGGTTGGAATTTGATCTCGGTGAATGTTTGGGTCTGACCATCTCCTAAGGCTACATCGTCCACGTTCTGGATCGATGGATCTGCTACTGCAGGATCACGAAAGGGAAGGCCATCCAGGACGGTCCGCTTGTTTTCGGCATCGTTTTGGGTAGTTTGGTTGTTGTTAACTCCTGACATACTTAAAGCTGATGCTAAAAACAGAATTCAAAAGGATTAATTTAAAAGACAGGGTCACAATGACACCACTGCTACCCAGGCCCCACGGTAGGTGCCAAACTGTTTACCCGTAAATTGGTACAGTTGAATTTGTACGCGTGGTCAAGAATACGTGGATCAATGTGACTAGAATTGTCACGACCCAAACCGATGGGCCATGACTAGTGCCTGAACTGGACACCCGTATACGAACCTGCTCGATATGATCAGACCGAAGCTGGAACAATATGGTAATCTGTAAAAGCACACTGTAAACTCATCATATCATACATCAAAAAGAACCTGTCTCTTGAAAAGCCACAACTAACCAAACATAACAAAATATGCAAGCCGATAAGGCTGCCATTATGCATGGGAATATCCAAAACGAACTACATCTGTATAGCTGATCAAACCGTATATATGCAACCCACACATGTCTACAGACCTCTAAGAGTAAAACAAAACCTATGTCAAAGGATCTGTACCACAACGACTCGAGCTCCGGAAAACTAGAGCCCTCCAAGCAGCTGAGCTGAAGTCCTAAACCGGAGGATCACCAAACTGAGTGTCTGTACCTGCGGGCATGAAACGTAGACCTCGAAGAAAGAGGGTCAGTACGAATAGTGTACTGAGTATGTAAGGCATGAAATCAACATATACATAAAATTCTGGAAAACATTTGAGACATGTCAATGAATAGGAAAAATAAATACATCAGTACAGCTATATCAAAGAAACACATATATCCATAGAAGTTTCACAATAAAGCCCACAACGTCACTCCCGGTCAACTGTGCCACACATATACACACCACAACAAAGGCCACAACATCACCCCCTGTCAACTATGCCATACATATACACATCACAACAAAGGCCACAGTGTCACCCCCTGTCACTTGTATCATTTATATATCACCACAAGGCCACAGCGTCACCCCCTGTCAACTGTGCCATATATACATCACCACAAGGCCACAGCGTCACCCCTTGTCAACTGTACCATACATATACACACACAACAAAGGCCACAGCGTCACCCCCTGTCAACTGTGCCATATATACATCACCACAAGGCCACAGCGTCACCCCCTGTCAACTGTGCCTTATATATCCATGAAGAATGAAAATGTGTGCAGTGCATAATCAAAATGAAATAATAGAACTCTGTAATGTCAGAAAATAGCCATATACATATATTATACTCATGGTATGCATAGGAGTTCAAATAAAAACTATCGCTCTATCTCACCTTGAAGGAACAATTTATAAGGTGAGATCAACAACAATGAAATAAATCGAGAAAATCATGAAATAGCTTAACATTTTCACATCATCGTTGAAATCATATTTGAGACCTTTAAGCATAAAATCATCCTCAACGTAATCCTCATAAAAACATTCTCATTTTTAACATCATAAGAAGCTTTAAGAGTCATAAACTTCTAGCATTTGAAATCAAAGAGGTTATGGAAACACTTATGGAATCATACCATAGGAATCATGCCTTTGAAAGAAAGGGACGAGCCTTAACATACCTGTTTGACCTCTTATTAGCTACACTTATTCGTCTGAGCTCGCAAGTCTACATTTAAGAGGATTTACACTAACGTTAGACTCATCATCCCATACTTGTACCAAATTTCGCATCAAACTATTTTATATTTTGTCGTAAATCGGGCAGCATCTGTCCTGTTCATATGCCTAGCCCGAATTTTCAATTCAACAGCCAACAACAACAACAACAACAATACCAACATCAATAGCATCATTTCCAACACCAAAGTATCCCATAGAATAGCCCACACGCTGTTTTCCAATTTCCATAACTAATCAACCCACTATACAATTATTTAACCACGCTTTCTTCGTGAATAAGTCGGTATTAACATATATAGGAAGAGATTCATACCTTTCTCTTGGTAATTTTGCTATATCTTTGCTTCTCCGCCCTGACCTTAAACCACAATGTGTTGCTATATAGTTTTGTAGTTGCAACTATACGTCGTCTGGACCGGGATTTGGGAATTATACCTGGTTTAGGGCTTAAACGTTGATGTTGGAAAGTTGGGGAATATTCTGGAACATTTGAGAGGATTTGGGTGTGTTTGGGATGAAAAATGAGGGAGCAACCCCTTTTTATAACGGTCCAGGTTCTGCCTGGACCGAATTAAAAATTGCTTAGCGCGATCGCGCTGCCACGTGGCGCATTCGCGCTGAGTTACAGGGTTCTGCCCTGCGTGTTCACGCCACCTTCTGGCGCATTCGCGCAGGGTTAATTTCCTGCCCAGACAGTCGATCTTAAAACGCGCATAACGGGTGATCCCGATATCGTATGAGGGTCCACAACCTGTGGTTGGAAATATATTTCAATTATCTACAACTTTAATGCTCTGTGTTTTTCCAAATTCCAAACTTATAATGACGCTTTGGCCCCTTCAAGTCAGATCATCCGAAAACATTTCCTTAAATCATCCCTTAGGGCTTATGCACCTATTTGGCTTAAGGGTCCTTCTCTAGACTTGCTCAACTTCCCATGTACTACTCATATGATCTTTCATATGTCCTTTATAAAATCCCGGAATGTGGGCACCACTTAGCTTACAGTAACAAGGGTTTTTCGTCACGTAACATATGAACCAATTTACCCTATATGGTCTCCAAATGTCATACATATATATATTCTTATACTCAGATCATATAATCTTCATCCCTAATCCTTGTATGACTTTACTCTTCTCCGAGCTCATACCAAGCCGTCTAAAATTCTCAACAGCGTGAAATTTTTTGGGGTGTAATATCCTTCCCCTCCTTAGAAACATTCGTCCTCGAATGTCGCAGTATTGCCAACCCACGACACCATTTTTGATTCCTTAGGGCGGTTATTCTCCTCTTAGACTCCGATTACCATGTGCTTAAACTATAACTTGGGTCGGTCTCTTCTCATTCTTCCTTAACTCTTTTATTGCCTTCAGTCAACCTCTTTCACTTTTTGTTTTTGTTTTTATGAATATCATCAGGTGCCAACTAGTATTTTACTCTCGTTCTTTCTTCATTATCACAGTCTTCACTTGCCGTGCCATAACTTTTCATCATCCTATAAGTACTCTCTTTTTCTCGCTTCTTGTTTCCTTGTTGGTGACCCACTACCTTTCTCATAAACGGTGCCCTTTTTGCGTTTGTCCCTTCGGTACCATCTCGGGCTACTCTTTTTGATATCTGTTGATCTTGGATACACACTGTACCGATTCTTTGTAGTTCATTAGTCGGGCTCTCTAACCGTTACATTCGCGTCACCATCTCTCTTACCCTTACCTTCCAAATGTTTATCCAACATGGCTTTGTCGCTAGTGAGCATAATGATTATGTTCCTTAAGCTATTTTCCCCAGTTTCTTTCCAAGTCCAGTTATATCAATATCCAAAATACGTATGTACGTAATGTTTCTTCGCCATTTATTATCCTTCGCAGTACAGTTGCACTTATAGAAAACTCATAATCCGAGTTCGAACTAACTTGTAGCTCACAACATCTTTGAGCTCTTGCCACAACTGTTTCTTTAGCCTTCTTCCCTCAAATCACGCAATACAACCTAGAAGCATAGGACTATGGCAATTCTTACTCCATTACGTGCAATGTAAATATATCTGTCTTCGAGTTCCTTGTACCGACGATGACTTCGTCAGTCGTTATTCCATGTTGGCTTCCCGGTGTGGTCTTTTTGCAATTGTACTTGAGCATAATTTTACGTTGATGGTCATATACTTCCATAGTATATGCTCTCATGTTCAGTATAATTAGTGATCCGCGAGATGTTTTCTAATATCTGGTGGTACAGCTTTCTTTCCATTCATAAGAGTAGCGTTCTTCCTTTCCTTCAAAAATTTCCGAACTACCAATCGTTGTTCCTTTTATTACAATTGTCATCCCCTCCGGCGCAAAAATTCCCTTTTTGTTGTCATCCCAAGTGTCCATTGGATTCGTTATCCTTTCCATCATCCTTTATGAACTTAGCTTGTAGACCTTTCTTGCCCCCTTTATTACCCCTTAGGACATGTCACTGTATGCTTAGGTACGGCGCAAAATCATTTCCCGATATGAGGGATTCAAACCATGGTCTAGAAATATTGTAGTTCATGTCGGCGTGATGCGCTCTCTTGAGTTGTTTTCCGTACTTTCTTTCTATACCTATCTCATGGCACACTTATTTTCAATTTGTTTCTGCTTTCTTCTGATACCTTCTTGATATGTCAATACTCCCCGAGCTTGGCCTCAAGCTAATAAATTTCTTCTTCTAGAGCTTGAGAACGTCATAGTTCCTTTCAAGTCTGATATGCTCTTCCCCCGTTTTAAGGAGGTCCTTATACACCAATAGCCTTCGAGCATCTATCGTCTTCGATAATTATCTGCCTTTCTTCACGATCTCCTTAAGGCCGGAGTTTCTTCCTCGTATGGTTTGACTTGTCTATCTTTTTGCTAGTTACAGTCTTATATCCAATCAGAATACTTATAAGGGTTAGATCCAATTCCGATGCCTTTTTTTCCTTCTTTTCACACCTATGTCTTTTATGACTAATGGTTTTCCGGACCCGCAAGTTAATGGGGACATCTAGATTCACCACGTACTTTATGAAGTCTTTGATTATACCTTACTCCTCGTCTTTCTTCCTGACTTTTCTTATAACATATCTAAAACTTCTTACCCTGAGTTCATCTTCCATTTATGTCTATACAATCCTTTTTTTTTGTCAATATTTCCATACCCTTCCATCCACTACTAGTCCTTTCGCCCGTTTAGCTCACTTACCCATAATTCTTCTTAACTACGCGTTTGTGTTGCAACTGTGCATCCACGTTTTTCGAGTGTCCTGCTACTTCTTGCTTTTAGCACGGGATTCTTACAATTTACACTCCCTACATCCTCGTTCATCGAGCCTTCATCCGTCTTTATGATGCCATGGCTTGTTTTTCTTCCATGCATGCTCCTTACATTTCACTCTATTTCCTCTATAATCAGATCTCTCGGTCTTTATAGAATTTTTTTTTGCCTCATATCATTAATCTTCTAATCACATGTGTCGTCTCATCATCCTTGTTCTTATCTCGGTGATTGATCGGTTTCCTACCGCCAACTCGTTAAAGTATCCTTCTTACTCCCATGGTTAAAGATTTGCAGTTACTTTACTCCTAAATGCTCTCCTTTTCCTTCGACCAGCCCATTAGTATACTTTCCCTACTTTCACCCTTAACCTTCCTTGAGTTCCTTCCTCCTCGAGCGCCCTTCTTCTCTTGTTATTCATAGTATCGGCCCTGAAGTTAGTGAAATATTCCTTTAAATGCGCAAATCCATTCTATTCTTAAGTCATCTTTTAGGAAAGCTTCTTCATGTCCGAGGCAACCATATCAATATGACTACACATTTATCCCTTTATATATACCTTTCGAGAGTTGGAAATCTTTTAGCATCATTGCGAGGCCTAATCATTCTTTCTCTTACTTCACATTCCTCGTCGTGGTCACTATCCTGTTTGCCCCAGCTATCATAATCTGTTCTCTAGCCCCACACATTCCTCTTTTGTTTCATACTACTACACTCTATCCCTTTTTACATGCCCACCTTCGAATTTACCCAAATACTCCTGTGCTTTTCCTGTCATCTCTCTTGGAGGCTTCACTCACTCATGCTTCTTACTTTTTTACTTTTTCGACATTTTGATCTTCTTACCTTCCATATACTCACTTTCTTTCTTTCCCAGATGTCATTGTATTAGAACTCTCCAAACCTAACCTGTAGTGAAAATAACATCAGCTTACCTGGTAACGTTTGTCACTTGAACTTTACTACTCTATTCGATCAATGCCTTCAATATACCACAACGTCGGTTGCTGGGACACACATACCCGTTGATACAACCGCATAAGGGATATCATTCGCATTTATATATATATATATTATATATATATATATTCTAACGCCTCACTTACATGGTATTTCCAAACGCTACTTAAACTCATCTTAGTTCTAGAGCTGTGATGCACCTTCTTTCTCTTCACCGGTCTAGTCCGCCTCGTCCTACGTGACTTCTTAAGGTTTCCAAACACTCTGCATGCTCCAATTTCCCTTAGGCTACTCTAGCTTCTCATTTGTCTCTTATATCTAAATTTATAGAACTTTTAGTACGCTTTCCAGGGGGTCACCCATCCTAGTATTTCTCTCACCCCAGCACGCTTAACCTTGGAACTCTGATGAAATCCGGTGCGTTAATGCTGGCATGATCGCATCCACCTCACCACATGGCCTTCACCACATAATCTAGAGCAATTTGAGTTCTTAACAGATTCCAAAACATTCTCGTAACGCATCTCCCTCCGAATTAAAAAGGATATCTTATGCTTCCGGCTACATAATTACTACCTTGGCCTTTTTAATCCTCAAATCAAACTTTCACCTGTATGTATGACTACTTTCCATCCTAGATTTCAAAATTCCCTATGGTGGCGAAAATACCTTGGTCGCTATTACTTATAAATACTTGGTTGTCGGCCCCTTTCGGATTTCCGCTCGCCGCTATTACGTAATAATCTACAGCAAATGCACATACATAGAAACTTTAAATAAAGGCTCATATACCTGTAGCTGATCGGTCTCTACTCTGATCTGGTGGACTATAAGGTGAAGTGTGCTCCTCATCATCATCTACCCACTATCCGCTCGTCTGGCCTTCATCATCTCTCTCATCTGCGTCCAAGGGATATAGATAACCGGGCAATTCCTGGTTTACCGACGGCCAGGATAGAAGGCTGGAGTAATCCGTAACACTCACCGGGATAGCTGGTATAACGTAGTGCTCTGCCATAGGAGCAGCTGGTCCGGCCTCGGGGATCTCCTCCTCCGGTGTCCCAGACGAATACTCAGACGGATCCGTGTCATAACTGTCCTCTGGGGGTCATCCTCCCTAGAGGTCAAAAACTCTGGAGGAATCGTCGATGGGTCCTCCGAGGGATTCGTCTCAATGGAATAACTGAGGCTCCTTCGACTCGGTCCTGGATCTACTCTAGGGGCCTTCTTAGCACCCCCACTGCCCGAGGTTGATCTCTTCATCTTCCGTTAGTCTCCACCTACCTACAGGAAAAGAGGTCAGAAAAAATCTTTCCTAGACTCTGGCACTATCGCACGATCTAAGACAGAAGGAAAGGTCAATGATTCCTAAATGCCCTGCACCCTCCTGTTTATGAGTGTAGCTAGCTTCACACCCATAAACAGGACTCTACCAGATACGGTCTGTAGACAACCCCTAGGACGAACTGCTCTGATACCACTTTTGTCACGACCCAAACTGATGGGCCATGACTAGTGCCCGAACTGGGCATCCTTATACGAGCCTGCTCGATATATCATCTCATAAATCAAAAAGAACCTGTCTCTTGAGAAGCCACAGCTAACCAAACATAACAAAATAAGCAAGCCGATAAGGCTGCCACTATGGATGGGAATATCCAAAACGAACTATATCTGCATAGCTGATCAAACCGTATATACGAAACCCACACATGTCTACAGACCTCTAAGAGTATAACAAAACTTATGTCAAAGGATCTGTACCACAACGACTCGAGCTCCGGAACACTAGAGCCCTCCAAGCAGCTGAGCCGAAGTCTTAAACCGGAGGATCACCAAACTGAGTGTCTGTACCTGCGGGCATGAAACGCAGCCCCCGAAGAAAAGAGGTCAGTACGAATAGTGTACAGAGTATGTAAGGCATGAAATCAACATATACATAAAATTCTGGAAAACATTTGAGACATGTCAATGAATGGGCAAAATAAATGCATCAGTACAGCTATATTAAAGAAACACATATATCCACAGAAGTATCACAACAAAGGCCACAGCGTTACCCCCCGTCAACTGTGCCATATATATACACATCACAACAAAGGCCACAGCATCACCCCCTATCAACTATGCCATACATATACACATCACAAAATAGGCCACAGTGTCACCCCCTGTCACTTGTATCATTTATATATCGCCACAAGGCCACAACGTCACCCCCTGTCAACTGTGCCATACATATACACGTCACAACAAAGGCCACAGCGTCACCCCCTGTCAACTGTGTCATATATACATCACCACAAGGCCACAGTGTCACCCCCTGTCAACTGTGCCATATATACATCACCACCAGGCCACAGCATCACCCCCTGTCAACTGTGCCTTATATATACATGAAGAATGAAAATGAGTGCAGTGCATAATCAAAATGAAATAATAGAACTCTCTAATGTCACAAAATAGCCATATACATATATATTATACTCATGGTCAGCATAGGAGTTCAAACAAAAACTATCGCTCCATCCCACCTTGAAGGAACAATTTATAAGGTGAGATCAACAACAATGAAATAAATCGAGAAAATCATGAAATAGCTTAACATTTTCACATCATCGTTGAAATCATATTTGAGACCTTTAAGCATAAAATCATCCTCAACGTAATCCTCATAAAAACATTCTCATTTTTAACATCATAAGAAGCTTTAAGAGTCATAAACTTCTAGCTTTTGAAATCAAGGAGGTTATGGAAACACTTACGGAATCATACCATAGGAATCATGCCTTTGAAAGAAAGGGACGAGCCTTAACATACCTGTTTGACCTCCTATTAGCTACGCTTATTCGTCCGAGTTCGCAAGTCTATATTTAAGAGGATTTACACTAACGTTAGACTCATCATCGCATACTTGTACCAAGTTTCACATCAAACTATTTTATATCTTGTCGAAAATCGGGCAACATCTCCCCGGTTTATATGCCTAGCCCGAATTCTCAATTCAACAACCAACAACAACAATAACAATACCAACATCAATATCATCATTTCCAACACCAAAGTATCCCATAGAACAGCCCACACGCTGTTTTCCAATTTCCAAAACTAATCAACCCACTATACAATTATTTAACCATGCTTTCTTCGTGAATAAGCCGGTATTAACATAAATAGGAAGAGATTCATACCTTTCTCTTGGTAATTTTGCTATATCTTCGCTTCTCCGCCCTGAGCTTAAACCACAACGTGCTACTATATAGTTTTATAGTTGCAACTATATGCCGTATGGACTGGGATTTGGGAATTATACCTTGTTTAGGGCTTAAAAGTTGATGTTGGAAAGTTGGGGAATATTCTGGAACATTTGAGAGGATTTGGGTGTGTTTAGGACGAAAAATTAGGGGGCAACCCCTTTTTATAACGGTCCAGGCAGAACCTGGACGGACTTAAAAATTGCTCAGCGCGATCGCGCTGCCACGTGGCGCGTTCGAGCTGAGTTACAGGGTTATGCCCTGCGCGTTCGCGCCATCTTCTGGCGCGTTCGCACAGGGTTAATTTTCTGCCCAAACAGCCGATCTTAAAATGCACATAACGGGTGATCCTGATATCGTATGAGGGCCCACTACCTATGGTTGGAAATCTAATTCAATTATCTACAACTTTTATTCTTGGTGTTTTTCCAAATTCCAAACGTATAACGACGTGTTGGCCTCTTCAAGTCAAATCGTCCGAAAACATTTCCTTAAAGCATCCCTTTGGAGGGCTTATGCCCCTATTTGGCTTAAGGGTCCTTCTTAAGACTTGATCAACTTCCCATGTACTACTCATATGATCTTTCATATGTCCTTTATAAAATCCCGGCATGTGGTCCCCACTTAGCTTACAATAATGAGGGCTTTTCGTCAAGTAACATATGAACCAATTTACCCCATATGGTCTCCAAATGTCATACATATATATATATATATATATATATATATATATATATATATATATATATATATATATATATATATATATATATATATATATATATTCTTATACTCAGATCATATAATCTTCATCCCTAATCCTTGTATGTCTTTACTCCTCTCCGAGCTCATACCAAGCCGTCTAAAATTTTCAGCAGCGCGAAACTTTCCGGGGTGTAACAAGAATAACAAGATTATTAGCAATAAAAATTAATGTAAATGAAATGTACTCGAAAATATTGAGTTAGAATAGCCCGAGCCTTAGAAAAGCTTTGAGCTACAGTCTCTGGGCAAGCTAACAGTTGTAATCTTTATAAGCTGAATTGAAACAAAAAACTAGAAATAGTGTAGTATCAAGTGTGTATTGTATGTATCTCTTAGATAGATGTTACAGCGAAATGAGATGCCCTATTTATACTTGGACTCAGGAGTACACATTCCACGAATTATGCCCCGATTAATATTACAAATTATTTCTATAGTAATGATGGACAATAAAGATGACAATAAAGCCCATGAATATCTCGTGGGAGGTGCAAAGTCTTCTTGTAACGGTTGACCGTTGGCCACTTCAACCCGTGCCTTCTCATATCACGAACTCGCTGAGGACATAAATCCTAATGAGCTTCCAGTGCCATACGAATACCTCTGTGGCACCGAATGCTGACTCAGATCTGATTCATCTCTATTGACACGTGTCACCATAGCATACTTCCAGTTGTATTCTACGAAGTTTCCTCAATACAAACGTCTACCTCTCTGAGCTATTCTTCTGCTTATCACAATTACTACTTGACAAATTCCTAAGTTAATTAAACGATATACCTATCATGTGGTGCCTAACTATAAGAAGGCGCCATTGCACAATTTAAGCTTTGACGATCCTCTATTAAAGGAATCAACTTCGGACTGTTCGGTTGTGATCACACTAGGACTTATTCGGGCTTGTAATGTAGGCTTAGGGACGGGTATGATACATATTTTGATATTAGTGACTCACCTTCCTTGAACACTATATTTTAGTTTCCGTGATGTGCCTTTCTTTCTCCCTCTAGCCATTCACTCTAAATGTTCGAGTCTTATCCATGGTTTTCAATTCATCAAGTTCGATGTGGTTTCAATAAACTACTATGTATTAACTATCTTTTTGTGCAATGATTTTCTGATTTTTCTCTCTTTTTCCCCTTTTTTTAGCAACTATATACAATACAACCACATTAAATCCTTTACTAGGTCACTCACACCACCCCCCAACTTAGGCTTGTAGCCTCTCTCTCATACATATTTCACCCCCAACTTTGGCTTTTCAGCCTTTTTCTATTTTTTTATAGCGTCAAGGAGGGAATGAGTGCAAAGATATAATTAGTTCAAACAAGGGTATGGGTTATTTAACGGCTAGCCAAGGAAAAGTTTAAAGGCTCAAAGGGGGAAACTAGGGAATATATACATGAACGGGTTCGACTTATAACGCAATCAGGGCTTCAACTTCACACAAAGAAAGCCTAAGATTATCTCAACACCCAAACTGTCCTTAGTGCTCAAGCATGACCAACAGGGCAAGCTCTAGATTGCAAGTATTAAACATGAACACGTACTAACGACTCACACACACATTTGCACAAGGATTGGTGTGTTGACTACCCAAGCAAACATTCGTCACACACATAATACCCCAATACCAAAAATGTCATGAAAAGAAGCATACATATCAATACACTAACACATCCGAGCATATACATTATATTTTAGAAGAGGGATCATTTTTCATCAAGAATCCAAAAATCACATAGTCATAGCCATAAGTTCATTACCCATTACCATCTAAGTCATAATTACTCTATTTTACCTAAACAACCTAAACATGCCAGTTTCAACAGAAATAAATCCTTCAAGAAAAGAACTCTGGTAAATAAAAATCGAGGGGGTCCTAAACACATATATACAAATACATAACTCCAGTAATCCCACCCCCAACTAAAAACTATGTGCTGCCCCCAGTGCATCAAAATAAGCATAACTAAGGGTAAGGGATACCTGAGGCGCTCTGATCATCTCGAGGTTGTATGTCCTCCGCAGTCGAAGTTGCAACATCAGTCTCAGTAGTGGCTGTCTTTGCATCCGCAATAGGAGCAACAACGACACGAACAATAGTAGTAGGAGCAAAAGACACTGGCACCTCAGTCTTGGTGCCACTCGCTGAAGCCTCCCTAATAATGTTATCCCATGCTCTCGTACGATCTGTCAAGGACTGATGGATAGCTATCTAAATCTGCTCTTCCTCCTCTAGATCGGTCTGAGCATGTATAACTGTATTTGCGACCCGCCCAGAGGGAATTTCGGTCTCCAAAATATGCTTCCCTCTAGCCACTGGGAGCAGCTTGTCATCATCTACCAATGTCACCACCGGTATCAACGAATCAAGGTCCTCATCAACACACTAGCGCCTTAACAACAACTCGCTCTCGAGTCCACAATGTGTACAACTCAACTTTGAGTCAATCCACCTCAGCTCTGAACTCACTCATGTCAGACCCCTCTGGGCCTCTGCGCTCTAGAGTAGCTAATCTGACCTCAATTCCATTCAGCCGGGCTTGATACATCTCCTGTGCCTTTGCCTGTGACTCGATAATTGGTGCTAGAGCAAGCCAGATCTGTCTACTCACCGATGCATCCATCTGCCGTGCAAAAATCTTTGATTAGACATCAGCCTGATAAGCCTTAATTGCAAAACTTTTGAAATTTTCCGTGGTTATTGCAAATTCATCATGTGGTTGCTGCTGCATGTATGGAGAAGGGGTAGTGGCAGGTCGCTGCACTATCACTGTAAAAGGTACAATCCTCGTAGGAGGAGCTGTGGCGGCTCTCTGCTCGACTGCGGTGGCCGGCACAATATCTGTCTCAGGTACCACATCAATGAGAGGTGCCTTAACAGCCACATCTCCGGTGGTCTCTATAATGGGCTCAACATCAGTCCCCTCTTGCCTTTCGGGCAGCTCATCAACTATCTCATCAATAAGCTGGTTAGTTTTCTGGTCATCCAACTTAGTCTTCCGGATGTCATAGTAATGGGAAACTGTAACACAGTGAACTATATGAGGGATATTGGTCATGCCTGCTAGCCTACATAATGCAGTGATGAGGCAGGGGAGTACTAAGTATGTGGCTTCATGTTGTGCCCTTTCTCTAATCTCACTGGCTATCATATCCCTAATATTTAGGGGATAATGTGTCATAAGTGCTACAACTGTCACCACTCAATCTGAAGTGAGTGAATTATCATTTTGTGTGGGAAGAATTCTGAACCGTACCACACTCTACCAGAATTCTTGCAATAAGAGGACCCATCTATTCAATCATGGCTTTGCATCTTTCTTCACCATCAAATACCTCAATGCTGCATGATCAGTGATACCACTGCCTTGGACCCCAACAGATTGGCCCTGAATTTCTCGAATGCAAAGACTATAGCAAACAGCTCTTGCTCAGTAACAGTGTAATTCATCTGTGCCCCATTGAGCATTTTGATAGCATAGTAAATCGGGTGCACGATCTTATTGTGCCTCTGACCAAGCACAACACCAATAGCAAAACCACTCGCATCACATATCAATTTAAATGGCAGAGACCAATCAGGAGATACAATAATAGAAGCAGAAGTTAGGCGCAATAATAGGAGTAGAAGTTAGGCGCTCCTTCAATTCATCAAATGCCTTGCGTCACTTTTCATCAAACTCAAACTTAGCCTTTTTTTTCAAGAAGCTTGCACATGGGATTCGCTTGGAGAAGTCATTAATAAAGCAACGATAGAAACCGACATGCCCCAAGAAACTTCATACTCCTTTCACAAAGATAGGTGGAGGAAGCTTTCCAATAACATCACTCAACCTCAATCCCTTTCTCAGAGATTTTGTGACCGAGAACGATCCCTTCCTTCACCATAAAATGACACTTCTCCCAATTAAGCACATATTAGTCTCTTCACATCTCTTCAGCACTCGACCTAGATAGTCAAGACACCCATCAAACGAATCTCCCACAACTAAAAAATCATCCATGAAGACCTCCAAGAAGTCCTCAACCATATCTGAGAAAATAGACATCATACACTGCTGAAAAGTAGCCGGTGCATTATAAAGACCAAACGACATCCTGCTGAAAGCAAACATCCCATATGGGCATGTGAAAGTATTCTTCTCTTGATCTTCGAGAGCAATAATTATTTGGTTGTAGCCAGAGTACCCATCTAGGAAGCAATAATATGACCTTCCCGCCAGCCGATCAAGCATCTGATCAATAAAACTCATGGGGAAATGGTCCTTACAGGTAGCAGAGTTTAGCTTCCGATAATCCATATAGACATGCCACCCAGTCACCTTCCTGGCCATTTACTATCTATAATAGGACAAACAACTCCAGCATCTAACCACTTTATAATCTCTTTCTTGACCACCTCTTGCATGGGTGGATTCAATCCTCTGTGATGTTCAACACTCGATGCATTGTCCTCTTCAAGTTGAATATTGTGCTCACAAATACAGAAGGAATACCCCAAATGTCTGCAATGGTCCACCCAATTGCATGCCTGTATTCTCACAAAATTTCTAGCAACCTCTTTGTCTGCTCATCATTCAGCAATGCAGACACAATCACTGACAAAGTATTATCAGCACCTAGAAATTCATACCTCATATGTGAAAGAAGCTGCTTAAGACAAGCTTCGGCGGCTCCTCCATAGATGTTTTGCTGGAAGTGTCTTTCTGTTTTCAAGATCAACGTCAAGCTTCTTTGGTTGGAAAGAATAGGAACCCAACCCCACAAGAGAATTCACTATCTCCACATAACCTTCCATATCATCAGCATCGAAGTTTACAAGAATAGCTGCTAGAGCCTTACCCAAACACTCTTCCTCCATTTTAAACTCAACCACTTCATCCACCACATCAATAGAATCAATAACCGAAATGCTTTCGTAAGCACTCGGTAATTTCATCCCCCTACTCGCTTGGAAAGTAACTTCCTCATCGTTGACTCGGAATTTGGTTTCATTCTTTTCAGAATCCATAAGAGCCCTTCCCATAGCAAGGAAAGGTCTCTCCAAGATAATAGGAATATTCCTAACAACAACATAATCGAGGATGAAAAAAATCAGCAACCTTAACAAGCACATCATCCACAACTCCAACTGGCCTTTTGATAGATCTATCAGCCATCTGCAACCGCATAGTAATAGTTCTAGGCATTCCCAAACCCGATTGCTTATAGATAGGAAGAGGCATGAGATTTATGCTAGCCGCATTAGCACATAAAGCGCTAGCAAAATCATGCTGACCAACAGAACACAGAATAGTAAAGGCCTCTGGATCCTTCTTCTTCTGAACATTGGTATATAATAGAACTAACATGATGAGTCATACTCACAATATAATGCTTCACAGCCCTCTTCTTTGTCAGCAAATCTTTCAAATACCTTGTAAATTCGGGCATCTCTTTGACAGGATCCAGAAAAGGGATGTTCATGAAAAGCTACTTTAACTGATCATAGACCTTCTGAAATTTAGCATCTTCGGTCTTCTTTGCCAACCTTTGAGGAAATTGAGGTGTGGCTTTAAACAATTGAGTCAAAGGATAAAGAGCCCCCTTTAACCAGTGACTTGCTAGTGTCATTATTGTCTTCCTGCTTTTTGGAACTGTCTAAAACATCATCAACCTGCTTAATAATCGGAACTTATATATGGACCTCATCTATAATTGTTGGACATCAAATTGTGCCTCTTCTTCTTGAACAATTGGTTCGAGATTTATCACCTTCTTTTCAGCACTTTGGAGTATTTTACCACTCTAAGTACTAATAGCATGTACACCATCTAAACCATCTCCTCGGTAATGGCGCCAAAATTTGATAAGCTCAAATTACACCTATTAAATGATTAAAGCTGACGATGTCAAATATAGTAACCCAACTAGGTTAGTGTCGAATCCCACAGGGAATATGGTGTGAAAAGGTTACTAAAGTCCTATAGTACTTTCTTGCAGTCTAGTTTCGTATTTCGTTAAGTTTGTAGAAGATTGGTTGTTTATGACTAATTGCTAACTAATTGCTTTGGATTGTAATATATGATTAAAGAAACCAAGGTTGCGTCCCCTTTTAGATAAAATGTATGCTATGGTGATTGATCATGATATACTTCTAATGGATTGTTATGAGAATGCACTTAACCTTTAATAGAAACCTGTAATTGAATCCCTAATGTTTCCCAACAGTTAAAGATTATTTCTCTTTATGATTTTCCCAAATATAAAAGAATGTATATGAAGAACGGCTAATTCGTGCCAAGTAAATTCCTCTTATTCCTAAGTGAATTTATTAAACAAAGGTTAAATCCTTGAGTTCTTGTTATTTATTCCTACCAAACCCTACTTACTTTCCCTGGTTAAGCAAAGTTTATGGCTTTAATCAATGTTGACAATAATTAATTATGAATGAAGAACAAAGAATAAATAAACCCTAACAATCCATTATGCATATATCAATCACAATTCCCAATCATAAAATACTCATCCTAGGGTTCACAACCTTAGTAGGGAAATTAGCTACTGATAGTGGAAGAAGAACAACAAGTGATAATAGAAATCATAATGCTTACTTTTGATTGATTGGAATTGAAAGAAACTAATTGCAATTGTTTTCTCCAAAAAGCTTAAAAAACTATGAGTATTCAATGCTAGGGAGTAAAATCTAAAAAACTGATAATTGATAACTAATAAAAATACATAAAACCCTAGCTTCTCTCTCTAGGCGATCGGCGACCTAGTGAGAGAGGACAATTTTCAGGCCATTCATGGCCTCTACCGCCACCATGCAGCCTCCACAAGAGGTTGCGCAACCCACATTACCTCAAACAAACCCCATGAAAACCCTAGACTATGCTACAATGTTGAAAGCCTCAACTTTGAATGCTGCCGAGATCAGACAGTCGACTACCATGACTGTTTTGCCAATTCCTATGAAGCCTATTGTGTATCACCATGGTGAACCAACAATACAATATACCATGGAATAAATATATATGATGATTATTCACGAGAAGCTTCAATATGCAGTAGTTGGGAAGTTAAGTTATGGACTTCCAGATTTGCATGCATTACGTGTGTTAATCCCAAAACAGTGTGAACTAAAGAGTACTGCTACCATTGGATTACTATGCAATAGGCATGTGTTTATTAGATGTGAATTATTTGAGGATTATGTCACTTTATTGTCGAAACCTGCATATTGGTTAAAGGAAAGTGGCCAGTATTATCCAATGAGGACACTAAAGTGGGATCCTTGGTTTAATCCTGAGAAAGAGACTTCTATTGCCATTGCTTGGATTTCCTTTCCTACACTAGCACCAAACTATTTTGGTCAGTCGCAACTGTTTTCAATGGCCTCAGCAGTAGGCAAGCCATTGACCTTGGATGTGGCAACCAAAAATAAAACAAGGCCAAGCTGTGCTCATGTGAAAGTTGAAGTGGATTTGTTGGCTGGCATCCTAAAAGGGTGCAACTACAGGCTGTGGATAGCAAAACTGGAGAAATTAAGTCAAGGTGGGTGAAAATTCACTATGACTTCTTACCTAAGTATTGTATGGAATGTTGTCTGCAGGGTCATGATGAAGATGGATGTTGGAAGTTGCATCCTGATTTGTTACTAGACTAGGAGAGTGAGGAGGAGGTTAATGGTGACAATGGAAATAAAGGGAAGCATGTTGCAATCCCTAACAATGCTAAGGAACCAAGCAAGATGGCAAATAAGGCAAACCAGTTTAACAGTAAGCAGGTAAATCATGCAGACAATAGAAATTCTAGGCAAGTACTTAAGGTGGTGGAGAGTGGCAAGGTAGTTGGTAATGTGCAGAATTTGTATAAATGGAAGACTCAAAAAGGAAAGAAACAGGTGGAGATTGGAAACAATGCTCAAAACCGGGCTGCTTTGACAATAAGAAAGGAGAATGGTGGCACAAGTAGACCAAGTGAATTATAGAAATCTGATGCTGTGCAAATCACTAACAAATTTGCAGCATTAGAAAATGGTAATGGTATACAAGAAGGTGCTGTCATGGTCGTGGATGAGGTACAAACACAACAAGAGAATGCTACTGCAGTAGATGCTCAAAAACAGTTGGTAGTTGCACCTATTGATAATGGAGTTGAAGCTGATTTTCATGGTGCTGAGAGGGTCTTCAATATTAATGCTACTGTATTTACTCCTGGTAAGACACATTCTTCACCTCTCAAGACTAAAGAGTGGGTTGAAACAGTTTTCCAAGCAAGAGTAGATAAGGTTACCATTAATCAAGCCTGTCATGATATTCCTTCAACTACATTTGCTGAGGATGTAGGCACTAGTAGTGCAAGGAAGTTGTGGAGTGAACAGTTAGAGGAAGATGGGGAGGAAGGTGAAATAGTAGGAGGTACAAAAGTTGGGGTTACACAGTCTATTGACTCTATTTCATCCTCCCAAGAAATCCACAATATGTTTGGCAAGATAGATGATGCTGTGGAGGAAGGCATTGTCACTCAGAAAAAGCAGGTTCAAAGTCAAGTTGGGGCAAAGGGACAAAATCAAGTAGAGCAATCTCCAGCAAAGCAGCTGAAGTATGTAGCAAATATTCAGGCTAAAGAAACTCCATCAAAAGATCCAAATAAAAACCAGCAGGTCATCATTACAGATGTAGTGCATGAAGCTAAGAGTAGTGCAAAGAGACAAGCTTATGTCTCTAATCAGTCCAGGCATGGTAGACAGGAGAATGCTGAAGTTTTTACTCAACAACAAAGCCAAGATAATACAGGTGGAAAGCAGAATCAGATTGCAGTACAAGTATCAGAAGGAGTTATTATTCACAAGGTTGGTAACCTGCAATTAGCAACAGTTGGAGGGGAAGAGCCAAATATAGACTTAGATGAGGAGTCAACTGCTCAGAATTTCATGAATACTGCAACGGAGGGGGATTTGTCTCCCAAGAAGGTGGAAAAAGTTATTGGCAAAGGAAGGAGAAAACCTGGCAAGGAGAATCATGCATCTCATACCACTGGGGTGCACACAAGAAGAACCGCATCTAAATCCCAACTTTAGTGATGAATGCACTAATTTGGAACATAAGATCAGTAAACACTAAAAAAGCTTTCAAGAGGCTTTTAACAATGCATACAAAATATAAGTTTTTTCTTATAGGCCTGATGGAACCATATCAACAGGCTTATAAGTTAGAATCTTATAGGAGAAGGCTTGGAATTAAGACTGCTATGAGCAATGTATCTGGAAAAATATGGTCTTTCATTGATGAGGAGTATGAAGTCACAGTGTTAATGGACACTGATCAACAGCTTACTTTGAAATTATTCCATTGGGATACTAATCTAGATATGATAGTCACTTTAGTGTATGCTAAGTGTGACAGAATTGATAGAATAGAGTTGTGGGATTCCATGTATAATCTTGCATCAGACATGACTCTCCCTTGGCTTGTTGGTGGAGATTTCAATGTCATTGTGGATGAAGAGGAGAAATATGGTGGCTTACCTGTCACTTTAAATGAAGTAGAGGACTTCAGACACTGCATTCAGACCTGTAACCTTAGTGACTTGGGCTATAAAGGAAGCATCTTCACCTGGTGGAATGGAAGGGCAGCAGATGAATGTGTATTCAAGAGGTTAGATAGATGCCTAGGAAATTTTGAACTACAACAGCAATTTCTAGGCTTGGAAGTTAGTCACTTAATCAAGCTGGGGTCTGATCATTCTCCACTGCTGTTAGAATGTAAACAGGAGGTTCAGCAATTTAAGAAATCCTTTAATTTCTTAAATTTCTGGACAAAGCATGCAGAGTTTTTACAGGTTGTGAAGGATAATTGGAAAACAGATGTGGTGGCCAATTATTTCATGACCTTTAATGTCAAGCTGAAGAAACTGAAAAAGGTGTTGTCTCAGTGGAGTAAAGCAACTTATGGTGATTTTTTCCAGAATATAACTAATCTTGAAGAAGTCATCAAAACTCATGAGGCACTGTTTGAGGCAAATCCTTCTAATGCAAATAGAGAGAAACTTCAAAAAGTACAAGCAGAGATGACAAAAGCATTGCATATAGAGGAGGAATATTGGAAACAGAAATCTGGTATGACCTGGTTCCAAGAAGGAGATAAAAATTCTAAGTTCTTTCATGCACATGTTTCAGGAAGGAGGAAAAGGCTGCAGTTGAAAAGAATTCAGAATTCTCAGGGTCAATGGCTTGAGACTGAACAGGAAATTGCTGAGGAGGCTGTTAGGTTCTACCAAGCTCAATTTTGATGAAACAGTGGTTCCTACTCAGTTTGACATATTGAAGCATGTACCTTGCATGGTCACAGATGAACAGAATGAAGAGTTGACTGCTGATCCTACCATGGAAGAAGTCAAGCATGAATTTTGTGGCCTAAATAATTCAAGTGCTGGAAGGCTTTATGGTTTTACAGACATGTTCTTTCAAGCATGCTGGGATATTATAGGAGGAGACATATTCAGCATGGTGTGGGATTTTTTCAGAAGATATGAGCTTCCAAGGTACATAACTCACACAAATCTGGTACTGTTGCCTAAGAAGCAGGATGTGCAGACCTTTGGTGACATGAGACCAATCAGTTTGAGCAACTTTGTTAATAAGATCTTCTCTAGAGTTATACATGAAAGGATGGTTCACCTACTGCCTGAGTTAATCTCTCAGAATCAAGCAGGATTTGTGAGGGGTACGAGTATAGTAGAGAATATCTTGTTGACACAGGAGATCATTACTGATATCAAACTTAGAACCAAGAAAATGACTCAGATTATGCCTAATGTAGTGATGAAACTTGACATGACAAAGGCCTATGATAGGTTGTCATGGATATTTCTCACAAAAGTAATGAGGAAAATGGGATTTTGTGAGATGTTCATCAGCTTCATTTATGAATTAGTTGGGAATAACTGGTATTCAGCCCTTATAAATGGCCAACCACATGGCTTCTTCCATTCAAATAGGGGTGTTAAGCAGGGTGACCCATTGTCTCATACTCTATTCATCATAGCTGCTGAAGTACTGTCAAGGGCCTTAAATTCATTGCATGATAACTTGTGGTTTACTGGTTTTGGCTTGCCTAAGTGGAGTCCAAAAATCAATCATCTTGCATATACAGATGATACCATCATTTTCTCATCATCATGTGAGATTTCACTTGGCTTGATCATGAAGGTGTTGTCTGAATATGAAACAGCTTCAGGACAGTTGATTAACAAAGCAAAGAGTTCTGTGTACTTACATGATAGAGTGGAAGAAGATGTATTTCAAAAGGTGGAAAGGGTAACTGGTATTTTTAGGAAGGAGTTTCCTCTGATGTACCTTGGCTGCCCCATTTATTACAGCAAGAGCAAGATGGCATTCTATTCAGAATTGCTTGCAAAGGTAAGAAATAGGCTGCAAAGTTGGAAAGGAAAGCTTCTATCTTTTGGAGGAAGGGCTATTCTCCTATAACATGTTCTGCAGGAAATGCCTATGCACCTTTTGGCAGCTGTTGATCCTCCATCATTTGTTATTGACAAGTTGCACAAGATCTTTGCTCAGTTTTACTGGAGTAACAATATAGGAGAAAGTGGCAGGCATTGGGCTAAATGGAAAAAGGTCTGCCTGCCTGTGCAGGAGGGAGGTTTGGGATTTAGATCACTTGCAGACATGTCAATGGCTTTGTTTGCTAAGTTGTGGTGGAATTTCAGGACTAAACCATCCTTATGGAGTGCCTTCATGAGCAACAAATATCTAAAGAATAATAATCCAATTCTAGTCCCTTGGAAACAATGATCTCATATATGAAGGAAAATGTTGCAGGCTAGGGACTTGATGGATCATCAAATCTGGTGGCAGTTGAGAATGGGTTCTTCATTATTCTGGTTTGATAACTGGTCTGGTCTAGGCCCATTATATTTCATTGTGCCTCCTGAATTTCAGTGTAATGAAGCCATACAGAATGTTTCTGATGTAGTTATTGATGGTAGGTGGCATGTGCCTGCCATCGGAAATAATTTTCCTGAGGATTTGGCTGAATACATTCTGACTGAGGTAAAGCCACCTGCTAAACCTGGAGTGATTGACAAGCCTTGGTGGATGTTAGAGAAAAATGGAGATTTTAGTGTCAAATATGTCTGGGAATATATAAGGAGCAGAGGTGAAAAGAAAGAGGTGTACAAGAAAATTTGGGTCAAGGGATTACCATTCAAGACAGCTTTTTTGATGTGGAGAGTATGGAATTTCAAAGTCCCTCTAGATGATGTAGCGAGGAGTTGGGGATATCATATGCCTTCCAGGGGCTCTTGTTGTGTAGAACCAAAGGAAGAGACTGTCCCTCACATATTCTTGAGATGTGCAACTGCACAGGCAACATGGAAATATTTTTGTGCAGCAGCTGGAATAAATTTTGATGGTATGCACTTGCATCAGGTGATCATGCAATGGTGAACAGCTGATGTGCCATCCAGACTTCAGAATATTTTCTATGCTATCCCATCCATCATAGTTTGGCAGCTTTGGAAGAAAAGAAATAGAGATAAGCATAGGGACAAGGTGTCAACTAGCAGAGTTATTTATCAGGCTTCTACTGATGTGCAGCAATTGGTGAGAAGTAGGAAACCTGGAATCAAAACAGTTCCACAGAAATGGCATGATATTCTGAAGATTTTGGAACATTTTGTGCCAACATTACAAGTCACCAAGGTCATGTGGAAATTTCCATCTGAGGGTATTTGGAAGTGCAACACAGATGGAGCAACTAGAGGCAACCCTGGTACCAGTTCATTTGCCTTTTGTGTGAGAAATTCATCAGGTGATTTGATACATGCAGAGGCTAGGAGAATGGGAGAAGGTACAAATACTGAATCTGAGGCACAGGCACTTCTGCAGGCTGCAAGATACTGTTTGTCCACGCATGTCTACTCCTTCATTTTGGAAACTGATTCTTTATTATTGAAGAATATCTTGGATAGAGAGTGGAAACCTCCATGGAACATTGCATTTGAGGTTGAGGAACTGCTAGATATCATGGACCATGCAGAGGTACAGGTTTTGCATATTATGAGAGAGGGTAACCAGTTGGCTGATCATCTTTCTAACTATGCCCTTGATCATGGGGAGGTGGATATTAACTCATTTGCAGAACTAGATTCAAAGGGAAGAAATATTATTAATAGTGACAAACTGCAGTGTCCCTATTTAAGAATCAGAACAAAAAAGAGATATTGAGGATGGACTCTGGTGTGGAATCCATCATGTCTCATCTTACTCAAGTCCATTTGGAGGAGAGTAAGATGAGGAATTTTATTTCTAACCATGTGTTCTTTTTTGCAGGTTACAACATTTGAAGTGGGAACAAGGTACAAGGCATTAGGAACATTCATACTGAGAATCATATCTGTCAGGATATGGAACAGATGTGGTTCAATGGAGAGGAGATCAATGCTACTTTGATTCTTGCACAGAACATGATAAGTATGCAGTTTTATCAGTGTACCAAAGGTCATTATTGCTGGTTTTTCAAGGATTCACAGTTGGAAATCCTTGAGAACCTGTTTTCTTTGATAGATGCAGTATGGAAACTGCAGAAGAATTGCACACACATGAACTCCTTGGTATCAAGGATGCAGTGTGTGGTATTAGCACTTGGTGCTCATTCCACTGCAGTTTTGGCATCAAGGAAGAAGTGCGGTGAGGTTCTAGATGGATTTGGAGTAATGTGGATTTATATTCACAATTCAAGCACAGGCAGCTAGTTTGAAGCTGATTTTTCAGGAAGTTGTAACTTTCACAGAAGTTACATAAGGATGGCATATCTGGTGTCATGGGAGTTCAGGCAACTTCCTACAATGTCAACCAGTCTCTATATGTTGCCAAATCTTTATGCAGTGGTATTAGCACATTGTGCTCAACTTGTAGAAGAGATGACAATTTATGGAGACTGTTTTGGCTGCAGCAAAAGGAATTTGTGCACCAGTTGTGCAAGATCTAATTTTCCTAGACTGCTGCAATAATGCACCAAGGATTCAAAGGTGGGACTTTATATGAATGCACCTGAACATTTGCAAGAAGGTAAAGACAAACAGCTGAGGAAGAGGAATCAATGGACAAGAATGAGACATATTTGCATCAGCAGCTCTCTGGATATGCAGCATTGAATTTGCTACTGGCAGTTTGGATGTACATACCTTACAAGGTTCAAGTTCTTACAAGGAATCTTGGAGGAATTTTCAACAACACTCAGATCAGTGGGATCATGCATACAAAATCTCAGGCAACTTCCAGTCTACAGTATATCATGGGTATATTGCAGTATATCATCTGGTTTTTTGAGTGCCAAGCATGAGTTTTTGTTAGTTCGAGGTTAGATAACTGCAACCATCAGGTTGTGCAGATTATAGGGGTTGATATACATGTGTATCATGCTGGTATACACAAATATACTGCTTCACATGATTAGCAGATTTCTTCTTAAAGTTTTAGTTTTTTACCACTTTTTTATTTTAGATATTTGTAGTACCAACTTAAGCCATCATATAAGACTTAAGTTGGTCATTAGCTTAATCATGCTTTCTATTGGTCTATATGGCCACCTTTGTAAAGACATTACCTTGCTTTGTTTTTGAGAAAATATATAAAATCAGCCCTAGGCCACAAGCCTAGTGGACTTTATTAAAAGAAAAATAAGGTCTAAAATTCAAAAAAATTTGAAATACAAAACTGTCCCCGACGGTCTAAAGTCAAGATGTACAATTAAGTACGTCCCGCATATTTATTGTACGGGCTACTTCTTCAGCAACTAGGTCAATAAGTACGGGACAAATGTACGGGTCGTACTTCAAAGTATGTCCCGTCCTTTTTGCTCGTATCTCATCTTCAACAATCTTCACATTCTGTTTCTTGCCTTCAGAAGTACGCGAGACATGTACGGGATGTACGTCTTGAAAAGTGATATTTGGTTGCATGGGATGAATTATAGGAACTCCTATTGGCCGAGGGGCTTGATGAGCATTTGCGTTTGTAGCGTGAGCGGTTGTTTGAAAAGCTGGGGTTTGATGGGAGGAATTCCTCATATGGGTGGTATTTTGGCGTAGTGGAGTTTGAAAAGTAGCCTCAGCCTGGTTTTGCAGTAAATGGTCAGGAATTGGTAAATCCAGATTTTTGAAAGTAGGTGGAGGTCTCATAGCTTCAGTATTTGTAGCGTTTTCTTTTTCGGCCCTCAGGCGGTCCGCTTCCTCTCTAGCTTCAGCCAGTTGCCTTATCAGTAGGCTAACAACCTCTTCCAGCTATTCCAGCTATTGGGGTACCTTCGACCAGAGCAGTTCTATTCGGTGGTGGAGTTTCAGACATGTTTTCTTCTTGAAGGTTTAGGGACGCTGCGGTAGCTTTTGATCGGGTAATTGGTGCCAGCGAATCGACCCCTATCTATAAGAGAAAACAGCTCAAAAGCTCCCAAGTTAGCATTAGATTTAAGCACGAAACACAAAATATCACGTTGTTTGCAGTTTATAGCACATAGAGTCATACATTTTATTTCAACTCTTGATTGAATCACATTCTAAGGGTATTTTGGTCTTTTGTATTTTTAGGAATATTGATTTCTTCGGTAAGTGGTTTTTATGGTTGATTTGCTTCTACCCATCTTGTACTAAGGGGGTTTAGATTTTATTTATAAAAGGGCCGAGTCTTAAATATACTGCCTACGTATCCCACCAAAGGGAAATCAGGTCCATCCGTAGTTCAGGCAAACACGGAAAAGGTTTTTCTTATGCTACCCGAAACTTAGTTTTCTACCCTGACCAGGCCTTATGTAGGCTTTCCACATATCCCCAACAAGACATCAGGTCGACATGGTTCCGTTTACATAAAGAGGGAAAGGGATATTCTATCTTGTTGAAAGCAGTAAAGGGACACTCATATTTTTCTACCCAACTATACTAAACAGGTTTTCATTGTCTTCTTTGTCTTCATCTCCTATCCTCGTCCTCCCGCGACAATCCAAACATGGCCTTTATTCACGAGGCGTTCCAGCTCAAGCTTGAAATTCACACATTCTTCATGTCGTGGCTGGGGCGGCCATGGTGATACACACAAACCCCTTCTTTCGGAGATCCTGGGCGACCCTGATAGGTTTGTGGCTCTGCTCTTATTTTTTTCACGCTACATAGTACGAAGTGGATCCTAGTGTATGACTCCTCGAACTTGGAAAAGTCACTTCTCCAGAACCTAACCTTCGATATCATTTCTGGATGATTTCTTCCTTGGTCATGAGTCAGGAGAGAGTGGGGTCCCCACAGTTGGCTAATTCTCCCTTGGTTAATCCATTGGATAAGCTTCCTTTCCAATGCTCCTCACTCGTTGGTTGTATGACCTGACTGACCTCGGTGGTAGAGACACTTTCTGTAACCCACAGAAGGAGCGCATGGTGCTAATAGATTTGGGCTTTGTGCGTACACTCCAACGCTTCCCAATGTCTCCAAGAGTTCTTGTTTTGACAATTCAACTGGTGTACCCCAATTGTGTGATCTTGTGCCTTTAAGAATAATTGTGCATGAAACAGGTGGTTTCTCTAGCTGGGATTCGCGCAGGTCTCCATAGGCTTTCAGATTGGGGATAAGTAGTTCACCGTCTCCATACGGTATGGGGTCAAGCCCTTCTTGATTGAGCGGGACATAACTCTCGAGTTGAGCTTTAGGTGTCTTTCCCTGTTTTACCTGATTGGCAGGGTGTTGTTTTGTTCGTTCTTCAACATAAGCTAGGAGAGTTTCTGCTTCTTTCATTTTTTCATTGGCTGCCGTAGTGGTTTGGACAGCCTTTTTCATCATAGCAGTGGTTAGGGCCATTCTGTCATCCGATTGTTGGTTTTTCTCACTTGTTGCTTCTGTGCCCTCATCATCACTGACTAGGTTGACGTAAGACGAAGTTGCACTCATGCTGTCTAGAGTCTCCATTTCCTACTAACAAATCGATCTTTTAAAAGTGGAGCTAAATTTGTTTTAGGGTTTATTTTCTTTGGTTTTCTTTGGGGAGTGATCGAAATGTGGACCAATCAAGAGTTTCAACAATATATATGATTTTCACACAAAGCAGTTATATCAAGTAAGCATTTAGATAGTATATAATTCGCTTTCCTATACCTCGTTGCTCCAAGGTTGCTAGCGTATGAAGCAGAATTGTGCCATATGTAAAACAAATATATTTTTCCAAAAATAAAATCCTAGTGCTTTTCATTAATGATATTTTCCCAAGTGGGATTACAAGGCTTTTTAAAGTAAATGCAATAATCAGAAAAAGTCAACTCCTCGGACAGAAATCTGCTCTCTATCATCTCGTGCCTTCTTGGCCCTCCAAAGGGTGATTTGAAGGGCTACATGGGCTGGCATTAATGCTGTCTCAATCCACTGACCCCTCTGATTGTCAGTCAATGACGTCCCCATATCTATGGCTTTCTTAAGAAAAGTGTCAAGCCATTCCAAGTTCTTCAATGAAGCCTCTGCCTCGTCTGTCAAAATCTCAATTATCTTTTGATCATATTCTATCTTTGCTTGATGATTAATTTCTCTTCCTTCTGTTCGTCGTTTCATTCTTCTGACTTGAATTGCATTCGCGGCTTCCCTATCCTCGGGAAATTTGCACAGATATGGCCCTGGAGTAGCAGTACCATCTAACTTGGCCCTAAGCCACTCGTAGTAGTTTTCATCATGACTTGGATTATTTGGATCTTCATCCAACTTATCTTCTTTTACCACATTCTTGCAGTCTTTCTGAGCATCTTTTATACCTTCAATATGACCTTTTTCATAATCTCATACAAACTCTCCCATATTACCCACATTCGGAATAACTTGTCTCATACCAAACTGTCTAACTACTCTCAATGGCGTGTAGGGTCTGATTCCCCTAATGCCCATAAGCGGTAGGTATGGACGTCTACGGCTTTTAACACAAACGGTCTTGGAATGAAAATCATGCACCCTTCACCTGATATGTTCTTCTCTCAGTCTACAAAAGATGTGAGCCCATCCTCTTTTATCTTGGACCCCGCAAGTTACAACAACAACTCCCAAATCATCTTCTCTTAGGGCTGGATCTCGGCGGGTAGATAAACCGCTCTTATCCAAATGCTTAAGTATCCACCATTGGACTAAGAGGTTGTAACCTTGGAAATAGTAATAATGGTTGCCGCACTCTCCTAAAGCTCGGTATATATCTGATATGATAATAGGAATGATGTCAAAATATTTGGTAAGCCCATTTGTTGTAACTCCCCTAAGAACAGCATGGGCAATAAAGACAACTCGGGTATCAATAGCTAGGGAGGAATTTTGTGGAAATACCATGGTTCCCAGTAGGCAAGTAATAAAGGCTAGTGTTTGGTTGGCTTCCCAGGATTGGGGTAAGGAAAACTCAAGGATGTGGTTCTCGTACCCTTGATTGGATGAATACCTCCATATAACTCTCTAAAGGCTATAGTGGGTCATTGTGCCCAATCAGCTTTGTTGACAGCAAACATATCTTTGATTTCTTTTAGGGTAGGTGTGTGAGGGGTAAGGATATTCTGAGCTAATGTCTTTTTGGATCTGTTAGCACTTCCTACGCTTTCCAGGACATATCTAATCTCTTCTAAAGTTGGAGTCATCTATATCTCTCCAAATCTGAACACCATTCCGTCGTTGTCCCAATAACCAGTAATGATCTCTAGCAGACTCGGATCCCCAGTCATATCCATTAACGAAGGCAGATGCCCTATATAACTCTTTATTTATTTCTTCTGATCATTAGTCAATCCTTTCCACCACATCACTAAACCTGGTTGTGGACCCACAACCATATCTAACTGCACATCAGGGGACATCTACAAGACAAAATACTATTAGTTCCCTGCCTCCAGGAACAACAATTTATTTCACACTTGGCACAATAATGCTTCTAAATAGCAAATAGTGGGATGCAGTGTCTTCAGGTTTTTACACCATCTGAACACAGTAGGGTGTATTTCCTGTCCGATTCAGGTAGGTCTGAGATACCCGAACCGGTCTATGGTCAGCATGCGCTATATCAGTAAGGATTTGGCTTCGCTCTACGCTAATTATTCTAGAGTGGTTTTCAAGCGAATGACACAAGTTACCCAAGCGGACAAGCTGGGGGTGGGTTCTCTAAGGTTGTGGGATGACCGCATGCCCACTCGACCTTAGAGACCTCTAAAGAATATATTAAAGGTTTTTTAGTGAAGATATTACCGCAGGTCATCCCGCGTCGTCATCCTTTAGAAAAATATAAAAAACATGCCAGGAGTGGCGGAGTATGCATGCATGAATGACAATTATATTTTACGAATATTTAAACACATAAACAATTTATATCACTTAAACAATTTATATCAC
Source organism: Lycium barbarum (assembly GCF_019175385.1). Taxonomy (NCBI): domain Eukaryota; kingdom Viridiplantae; phylum Streptophyta; class Magnoliopsida; order Solanales; family Solanaceae; genus Lycium; species Lycium barbarum. Next base: position 107,254,220 of record NC_083338.1, read on the forward strand.
ACAAACATATAAATAATTGGAACCTTTATGGTTAGAACCTTAAATTGTCCCCAGCAGAGTCGCCATCTGTAGCGGTTCTATTTTTTTCGATTCGTATTTGCACTTTCCTCATTTAAAAAGGGAAGTGTCTCGGGGAAGTACGGTTGTCAATCGTACCGGGAAAAAGGAAAAAATATACTTCTATGTGGATGGTGCTCTAAATTGACTTTATTTTAGAATCGCCACCTAATTTTTAGGAAATTAGGAAAACCAGTTCGAAAAGGGTTCATTTAAAGCAGTTAAGTTTTAAAGAATCCTAATCTAACCAAAGTATGGGTAAGGGTTCTAGTGATCCCCCGGAGAAGGTGTTAGGCACCCTGGTATTAAGGATCCGTAAAATATGGTTGACCTACGGGTTCTAATAATATGTCTATATAGATATAAATTGGTTGTGATAAAAATAGTTTATATTTCCGCAAATGAAAACTTGTCATTTATGCAAAAATACCACGTTTCAAGAATCGAAAGTGGTAAAATTTTGCCCAAAATTGAGCGTTTAGGGTGTCGGACTAGAACACTTAAGCTAATACCCAAAGACTCTTAGCCTAAGTAGGACTCTATGTAAGTCCACCCAAAAAAATAGTTTTGAAAAAATATTTTTATAGTGTAGAAAAATAGTTTTAAGAAATAATTTAGGCGTACTATTATAGTCCATATAGTATTCTACATAGTCCATTTTTTATTTCCATATTTTGTTAAGTTTTAGTCAAATTCTATTTTTTAGTCTAAGTTTAAATGATCATGATTAGTCCCACAAGTTTTGAATATTGGTCCAAATCAGTCCATATGCCATAAGTCCACAGGTTTCACAAATGTTCAAATTAGTCCCAAATTTCATAAAAATCGGCAGTTTTGGTCCTTTTAATTGAATCCGTCCCAATTTGCATTAATGCCTCAATTTTTGTAATAAACTAATTTTGGCGACTTTAAAAATATGAAAATCCCATAAGGGTTCCAACAGACATAATAATTGTGCAAGTAATAATTTAAAGCACATAATTTAAAGGAGATAGAGTATTTGGGCCGACCAAGCCCAAAAGAAAAGGTGTTTGTGCAATTGGGTTCATTGTATCCAACCTATGCTCCATTTTTGCTCCAAATTGGGTTGATTCGATCTAAATGCGTTGGTGAGCCCCGTTGGGGCCCACCAACGGGTTTGAATGGACAAAAATACAAACGAGTATACGTAATATCAGTATAAATTCATGAATAAGACTAAGTACAAAAATTAAACTACAATGATTATTACAAAAGCCAAAAAATGAATTTACAATTTATTGGGCCTAGCCCACTTAATACTTTGTAACGACAGACCAACAAAAATAGCCCAGATATGAAATATGCCCAAAATAATAATGACAATAAGCCACACACCAGGTAATAGGTCCAAAAGACAAGCCCAGGCAAAAAGTCTCCTAAGTATTAAGAGGTGATATACATGATATACCGCACATATACTACTCCATTTTTCTCACGTTTTTTCCTTAAGTGTCAAGAGGTGATATACATGATATACCACTGGTATATGTAACGACCCTTCTGGTCGTTATAGGTAATTAGGACTCCGTTAGAAATTCTGAGGCCGCGGGTGGATTCTCGGGGCGTCTTTTTGTATGTGTGCATGTTTTGTGTTGTGTTTTTGAGGCCTTAGATGAAATGTGGGGTGATAGGGGGAAAAACTGGACAAAATCGAGCTCACTACCCAAAATGAACCGCTGTGGCGGTGGAAGTACCGATGCGGCGGTACCGCTATGGCGGTACGTGGACCGCTTCTAGCGGCCATCCATTTTCTTTGTGGCCGCTATAGCGAGCAATGTACCGCTATGGCGGCGCCGCTATATCGGTGGATGGACCGCCATAGCGGTCACTGAGGTTTCTTGGTGGGCCGCTATAGCGGTCACTTGACCGCTATAGTGGTACCGCTGCAGGAGCGTGACGACCGCTGTAGCGGTCGACGTAAAACAGTAGCCCGAATTTTATATCTCAGTTTTATTTTCTCTTCTCACAAAACACGAACACACTTCCCAACAATCACCTAGAGATAATTTTCAAGCTAGGGCAAGATAACCTTAAGAGGTAAGTTCCATTGCTTTTCATTCTATCATTCCCTTCCCCTTCATTATTGTAATCATCTTCATGGGTCTTAAATGGTGAAAGTGAAGTAGAAACCCTTGAATGTCACAAACCTTCTAAACTTGATGGGTTGGGGTTGTTATTGCTTATTTATCATTTAAATGGATTGATTAGTTGCTATTTGTCATAAATTGAACATTTAGAATAGTAAACTAAGTGATTTGAGACCTAGGGTTTTGTACAAATGGTGTCTTTGCCGTAGAAAACTGTTTGTAATGGGAATGTTTGATAGAATGTTGTATAAATTGATGGTAAATGAATACTAGGGGCCTTTATAGGCTTTTTATCACCTAGAAAATCATCCACCCTTAGAATTAGGAAAGGGAAGGGTATTCTTGCTTTGGTGTTTGTAAATTGAGCAATGTGACCCTTCTATTTTTAGACTGTGAACGTATTAAGGCTTTGAGGAAAGGAAAGGCTGTAGCGGAGTAACCTGCGTGTTGCAGCTCTACTTTGAGGTAGGTTACGGTTTACTTAAGTTAGACTTTGGTTAGTTGATTGTATGTTTGGTGATCTCCTTAGGAGAAAGCATGTCTAGTTTTCATGCATGGTATTGTGTGGTTAATTCCTATGCGAATGTGATTGATTGATTGTGTAGGCTCTGTGCCATTATTCCTGTGTGATTAAATCTACAACGGATGTGTTGTGATGAGAAGCTAATATAATCTTCTCAAGGGTATTGTGACATGAAATGATGAGTTGATTCTGATATCGGAAAGGTAAGAAACACTGTTCTGTAAGAGGTATGGAAAGGCACTCATGTGACCTAGATTATGGGCTCGTGTTCCGAGGATCCTTTCGGAAATGAGAGGTACTTTGATATGTCCCACGACCGAGGTTCGTTTCGGGGAGGAGGTTTGTGTTCGGGTTCGAGGAGTGGATCCGAAACAGGTGGTACATGGACACCATGGATCCCCTGTTGGTCATGGCTACTGAGCTAAGACATCAGCTACCATGTATGTACAACGAGTGAGGTTATTGTGGTAAACTTATTTCCGTTGTGACTTAATTGATTGTGTTGCTTGACATCTTGGTGATTTGATTGTGATTGTTCTTGGTTGACTTGCTGTGATTTATTGATATTCATGATTGTTGACTAGCTTGTTTTATTCTATCGATTTTACGAAATATGCATGATACTAATCTTAGTCGGCCTATGATATATACCGGTACAGAGAGTTTGTACTGATACTACCTTGCTGCATTCTTTGAGTGCAGATTTTGATATAGAGACCGTTGCTCGTCCTCACATCTAGTGTGGAGGATATTTATTGACAGATTTTAGGGTGAGCTTCTTCCTATGCCAGGCCGCCCGAAGATCTTCTTGCTATGATGTCTTTTCATACTCTAGACATTATGGATTACTAAATTGTTAGACTTCAGATTCTTAGACATGTTTTAAGCTTAGAGTCCTGTACGATGACTTTCAGATTTTGGGGATTGTAATAGTTAGAACTTCCGCACTTATTTTAGTATTTATGGAATGATTTACTTGTTCTTTTGTTGTTAAATGAGTAATAATCATTTAGTTTGGTTAATATAAAACTGGATTGAATGGATAGGTGTCTTGTATGTTAGTTCACCCACTAGGTTTTAGATGGGTGCCAGTCATGGTAGGTTGGGTCGTTACAGTATACTACTCAGTTTTTCTCAAAATTTTCCAAGTGTCAAAGATGTGGTATACATGATATACCAATAATATGCACCTATGGAGAGCAAAACAAGATTGCATACCCTCCATATGCCTAGTGTATATATCCATACCCAACCAGCCTCGACTGTTTGAATTACAATAAATTACCCAAGGTTTTAAATTATTCCCAGAATGGAGAAAAGCAGGAAGGTCTCAAATTCACATAAACAAATAAGGCAAGGTGTAGGAGATTTCAAACTCCAGATCAAAACAAGACAAGGTAGGACTCAGAGTATCAAAAACACAGAATCAACAGTACTACAAACAAGAACCAAGTAGGATTCGTAGAACAAAGGGGAGAAACAACAATAATATGGAGGAAGGATGGAGACAGGGAAGCCAATGCCAAGTACATAATACAAGAAAACTAAACAAAACAAATATCAACAAGCAAACATGTTTCAAAAGAGTTCAGTAATCAAGTAAAAGGACTGAGCTATTTTAGAGAATCACTTTTAAGTTTTTAAACAAGTTAGATTAGGTTCAAACTCATTTTTAAGGTCTTTAATTAATCAACATAATATCACAGGAGCAAGGTTACAGGCCAAGAATTATTTCTGGACTAGGTTTAGTCCAAAGCAGGACAAAAGGTTCAAGTGATGCAAGTTATATTCTCATGATTTAAAAATTTTGGCCAAAGACTCAATATAAGTCTCAGAACTTATTTTAGCAAAATCAAAAAGTATATTAGCAGGCCCTATAGGATACTAGCAAAGGTCTCAAAGTCCAATACAGATACCACACTTACTCTTCTTAAGGTAGCCTTGATTTTAACCTTACATCGGGCAATGATAAATTCCAACTTTGACAAGTACATAGTGAGTATGTAACTAAAGGTAAGGCACAGAAATGGCCAAATGCCCAGATAAGGTTTAAAGACAATGCAAGTTTACATTAATCCCTCAAACTTTTATATTCCAGCTTAGGTTTATTTATAAGTCCTAAAGGTCCAGCTACTCACAAAATATCATCTCAATGTGTGAGCAGGTTCATAATAAAACCAATAGAATCTTAATCTAATACTCTCTCTTCCCTATTACAGGATTTGCACATACTGAGTTAATCACAAAAGGTAGGATCAAGACAGGGTTCAGCTAAGATGTAAAATGTAATCAAATTGAGACAACAAAATCTATAGGAATTAACAAACCACTTTAAAAAAAAAAACAATCATGAATCAAGCAAGATCATTGGCAAACCACAGATGGCAAAAAAGGTGTATATGAAAACAGTCTCAAGTCCTAAAGCTATTCATACCACTGTCATAAATCACAAAATAGGATGTTTAGGGGGTATTATGATCAAGCAGCATACATAGGACAACATATGCAGGTCTCAGGCTCATATATAAGCAAATAAAGCAGGGAGATCATGACCTTAGTACTATACTTAGTTCCAAGGTCTCACTTCTTGGCTAATACTTTAGCTTTTCGTATTTACTGCATGGTTTAGCAAGCAAAGGGGTGTTTGAAAACTTACCTAGTCAAGGCAAACTCAACAAGACTTAAACAAGTGACTAGTGTATTCACAAATTCAAATAAAACTCAAATTGTGCTCAGTAAATAAACTGGAGAGGTCATAGACTTGTCTAATTCCTATTTTTAGCAATTTCTTCAAATTTTTAGAGACTTTAAACCATATTCAGCAATCTCAGAGTTCAAAAATAAGGCAAATGAACCATTTTTTTCACTTTTTAGATGTTCAGCCATATTTAAAAAAAAAAAAAAAAGACAAATGCACCATAATAATCAAATCAGTCACTGGATGAGGCAGAATCCTTTTCTTATTACATTATCAATCATAGTCTACTGGATTTTGAGTCCAAAAAGGTTCTTCCCTCTAAAAATCTTAATCTTTAAGATTCCAGTTATTAAAAGGGTTCAATTTTCTTCCAAAATAGTGATATCATTCTAAATAGTGTACAAGTTGACAATACTATCACACAAAGAGACATCTCAAGCTGGACCGGTTTCAAGAGACTTAACAGTGTCTCAATGAGGCTAACATGCGACATGGCCTAGCTTAGTAATTATTTTAAGTCAAATTGCTCACATTACAAGTCACACCATCAAAGACAGTTACAAACAAAAGATTCAGCAGTTCAAAAGGAATTGGGAAAAGAATCATAGAGGACATATGACACTCATCCTAGGATTATCGAAGGCAAGGGTGATCAATATAGTCAAGGCAATACATAAAAAACGAAAAATGGACAATACACATGCTGAGACTTATTCTAAAACAAGGAAGGGAGGTAAACTGAGATAATCAAGGGAATATGTGATTTCTAAATCACTCCTTAACTCAATTCCTAATCCTGTTAATAATCAATCTTGTAGTACTAAAGTTTTTAAAATTGTGATCAAGCTAATTGGACTTAAAAGAAAAAACATTATGGAGCAAGTAAGTTTCAACATATTTAAGACACACAAAGAATGGAAAAGAAACAACTTCCACTAATTCAGGAATCACATTCAACTTTAACACATGGTTTGAACCTCTTATACTTACTTTGAGAACACAATCCAATTTTTCAACTTCATTGTGACTCAAAAGATCTCAAACAGTACAAGCATTGGAAACAAAAGGGCAACTCTAGCCTATTTATTTTTTTATCTTTCAAAGTTTCTAGACATGGATCAAATACAAGACCATACATAGACTCACAAGATCACAATTTAGCAACCAGGTCTCAGACTCTAGCTATAACATTACTCAGTTGGTTCCAGAATCTCAAAACCTCAGAAACCACACTCAAATGCTAGAAATACCTTCTTTGAACTACCTAGACAAAGTTAAGAATTAACAAGCATCCAAGTTTTAATTTTTTATTTTTTCCTAAATAAAAACTCTACCTGCATTTAGACAGTTTGAGAACCTTAGAATCCTCACACTACATCTTAAGAATAACTTCTGCTTCTAAAAAATCATTTTTTCTGGCAAAGCAAAAGGCTAACAAATTACAAATCAAGCTATAAATCCTTCAATCAAATAAGTATTTTTAAAAGTCAAGAATGACTTGCAAATTCTGTTTTCACACTCAAAGTCATACAAGACACTTAAATTTTCAAAATTTGCAATTGAACTTCAACAAAGCTCCAAGATCTGTTTTCAGAAAGAAAACTCACTTATTCGAAACAGGCCTTAACCTTCTTGGAAACAGTCATGTAGTTCTAAATAAGTCAAGCTATTGAACCAAATAAAACAATTACCCAATAATGAAGAAACGAAATTCCGTTTCTGCACTTGTGACTAAAACAGATTCAAAGAAAATATTTTTTAGACTTAAAGGTGCTTTTACTTATTCATATTTTTCTTTCAAAACCTTCCAAGCTACTTTCCAATCTAAATTAGAATTTCACACCATCAAAAAAAGTTTAATGAGATATAATAACACAAAGTAAAACAGATTTTTCAACCAACTAATATTATTTAACAAGAAACATTAGAAGTAACTAGCTTAGACCAAAAATATCAACTTTTTTTTAATTTAGTGTCAAAAATCCTAGCCTAAACTAGCCTTTCTTCATTTTTTATTAACTTAATCAACTCAAAGATACTTAACATTATCTAAGTTTAAGCTTCCTAACTCATTTTCAATTTCAAACCACAAAAAGGGACACATAATACTCTCTTAATCATAAAAATGGAATAAAACTAATATGTAATCACTTTTTCTAACTAACAAACAACACAAACAATAGATAATCACAACTAGAAATGTAAGCAAGGATTGAAATAAGATTTTACCTTTTGTTGGGGCAACCTAAATATCAAAGGAGGGATTGGATCAAGCTTCAAACACCAAACACCAATAAAACCGCTTCCCCTTTGTTACACCTTGGAAAATTCCCCATTTATGTACAATGAATAGGCTAGCGAGGAACACGAGGAATACGGTGATTTGGATAAGTAAGAAATGGCATTTGATTATCCTAATCGAGATTCAAAGACATTTGACTAAAAGGAAGAAGTTTGGCAAAGAAAGTAAAGGATATGTTATGTGTCGGGTAAGAATTATGGACGACGAGTTAATGATGGCATAATGATGTCTTAGAGACAAGTAATGACGTCCCTTATATTGTTAATGAAGTGCTAAACAAGTGTTAAGAAGGTCCAACAAGGATCGGAGATCAAACGAAGTGACAAGAAAAAGATCAGTGAAAAGATGGGTTATACGGTCGATTATACGGACCGTATAATGTTATACGACCCGTATAATGGACCGTAGAAGTGTCACAGAATGAAGTTGCTGAAGGGTTGATTTCACGGTCAATTATACGGCTCGTATAATGTGCCGTCAAATTGACACAGAGAGGGATGGTCACTGGAGCAGTTTTACGATCGATTATACGGACCGTATAAATTTATACGGACCATATAATGACGTAGGGACAGATTTCAAGTTTTAAATAAGAGAGCCAAGTTCATTTATTTCATTTCCATTTTTCATTCTCCACAACTCAAGACTTCTCTAGAAGCTTCCACACATTTCATATACAAGAATTCATGAAAAATTGATGATCAACCTCATCAAATCAACAAAACTAAGTGTGAGAAACACATTAAAGTTTATTTAAGCCAAGAAATTTCAAGAGAAGTGAACTAGGGATTTGGTGCAAGGAGAGTAATACCACTCAAGGCTTATTCCTACAATATCTAAGGTAAGTTTTATGATGTTTTCATGATGTTTAAAGTATTGATAAGTTGAAACACTTGGATTGTGGAAGCATATAGAAAATGGGTCATAAGTGTGTGAATAGTATCATTGTTGAGTAGTAGTTTGAATGAATCATGAATGTAGATATGTTGAGATTGTAAATAGGTTATGAATGACATTAAGAACATGGGATGAGTACTATAGATGAAAGAACGTAATTGTAAACGATGACCATGATTATGGGGAAATGAAGTGAAATTGTGAAATGAGAATGATGTAGATAAATGATGATTGTTACTTATGACATTATGAATGATGTTACGAACATTTGGTAGTTGATATGGAATATGGGGAAAGTCATATAGACAAAGGAAATGCTGCCCAATTTTTCCCAGAAATAGTAACACGTTCTTATAGTCGATTAACTAACGTTAATGTGAATCCTCTTGAAGGTAGAAACATGCATATTGAAGAGGAACGTTCAAGCGATAAAATAGCTAGACGAAAAGGTATGTGAGGCTAGTCTTTTCTTTCTATGGCATGAATCGGATGGTGTGATTCTCCTTTCTCTCCATGAATTCTCTTTACATATATATATCCCGGAAAGTCAAGAGTTTATGATCATGAATAGCTATATGAGATAAGAGATATGTTATGAGTCCAATGATGATGATGATAAGCTTGAGTCTAATGATCGTAGAGTTCATGATATGATGTTTCTATAACGCTAATGATGTAGTATGTTGTAAACACTCACCTCATACATTATTCCCTTCGAGGTGAGCCAGAATGCCATTAAGTTAAGTAAGTCATGTATTGTATACACTCACCTTATGTATTGTCCCTTCAAGGTGAGGCAGAGTACTATAAAGTCGATGATGTTATGCATTGTACACCCTCACCTTATATACTACTTCCTTCATGGTGAGGCAGAATGCCTGTGAATGCTCCATAACGAAATCGGGGATCACGACCTTACGTCACCCCGATAAAGTATAGTTTTCCTTGAGTCTTCATGCATGTATTATGATGAGCATATGACGATGATATTACACCGTACCTATATGGTCGGGCAGATATACACACCACTATAGTGGGCAGCTTATACCCCAGATGCGGGAGGCCTGGACGCAGGTTAATTATTTCCTTAATAGTTGACAGTCAGATACAGATGTTCCTTATTGTTACTCTTCTATTTCATTGACGTATCATTATTGTTTATGCCTCTCATACTCAGTACAATGTTCGTACTGACGTCCGTTTCCTTTGGACGCTGTGTTCATGCCCATAGGTAGACAGGGAGGTGAGCTTGATCCAGATTCGTAGTAGCTGTCAGCTGATTTGAGAAGCATCCCTTGTTCCGGAGGTGCTTATGATTATTCTTTTGTGTACATTTGTATATGTTGGGCACGATGGGGTCCTGTCCCGTCCATATGTCTAGTACTCTAGTAGAGGCTCGTAGATATGCAGTGTGGGTTAGATGGTCTCACGAGATTGCTACTATGTATATGTATTATTTTGATGGCCGAAAGGCTTATGCATATAAAAGTATTTATGTTTCCCAATGAAAGATGATTTTCTTATGCTTTGAGTATAAAATTAATAAAATAGCATTAAATGAGTAAGATGAGTAATAGAACGAGCAGTGCTCGATGGTTAGCCCCGGGTACCCGTCGCGGCCCCTATCTGGGTAGTGATAAAAGTGGTATCAGAGCAGTTCAGTCCTAGGAAGTGTCTACGAGCCGTGTCTAGTAGAGTCTTGTTTATGGTGTGTTGCGCGCCACGCTAATAAACAAGGGTCTACAGGGCATTTAGGAAAACGACCATCTTTCTTTTTATGAGATCGTGGGATAGAGCCGTGTATAAGATTTTATCCTCCCTAATAGTGTGTTGTGATTTTAGAATGCCGCCAAAGGGAAAAGCTACAGCCGCCCAGAAGGGCAAGACTACGACAAAGAGGCGGGTAGAAAAAGAGCCGCCCGTGAATGTGGAAGAGGGCGAGTCACATAATGAGGCTCTATCTAACACTTCCTCTACCCCGCCTAACATAGAAGAACAAGAAGGAGCTTCAGCTCCAATCCCTCCACCGGTTGCTTCGGATCAACAAGTGACCGAGGCCATTCATTTATTGACACAATTGGTTGCCGCACAGGCACAACGGCAAAATGTGAGTTCAAGTGATCGGGCAGCTAGTACCAGAGCCCGTGATTTTGTGAGTCTAAATCCTCCAGATTTGTTCGGGTCGAAGCCGGATGAAGACCCGCAAGGTTTTATTGATGAGATGCTAAGAACATTGAGGATTGTCCATGCCTCCGAAACGGAATCCGTGGAGTTGGCATCTTATAGACTCCGAGATGTGGCGGTACTGTGGTATAATAATTGGATAGCATCGAGAAGAGAAAATGCGCCTCCTCCCGTGTGGCAAGAATTCGTAGATGCTTTCATTCGTCACTATTTTCCACCCGAGGTCCGCCGAGTTAGAGCTGATAGGTTCTTGAATCTAAAGCAAGGGAATATGAGCGCTCGGGAATATAGCCTTCAATTTAATTCATTGGCTAGATATGCCCTGACTATGGTGGCCGACATGGGAGATCGGGTACATAGATTTATGAGTGGCTTGGGGCCACATTTGTTCAAGGATTGTTTGACGGCTTCGTTACAAGATGGGATGGATATTTCCCGAATACAAGCCCATGCCAAGAACTTAGAGGGGCGACAACAACCACAAAGAGGTGATCGTGACAGCGATAGAAGGCAAAGCAAGAGGGCCAGATCTATGGGGGCAGGTAGCGATTATAGAGGGGGATCAAGGCAAACTTATTCCAGACATTTCGGCCAGTCAGTGAATAGTGCACCTTCACAATTTACGGGTAGGAGATTTGATCGCTCCTTTCGTTAAGGACAGGGTCAGAGTTCGAGGGCCCCAGATTCTCAGTTTGAGGGGGATTATAGCCAGAGGAGACCCCCAGTACCGCAGTGCAGTTAGTGCGGTAGATTACATTCCGAACGGTGCCTCCAGGGATCGGATGCTTGCTATGCCTGGCACATGATGAGAGATTGCCCGTCGATGAGAGGTAGAGTTGGGACTCAGCCCAGAGGATCAGCGGCCGGTTCTTCCTCAGTACGCCCGGTAGGGCAGACTCCCCAGATATCAGCAGGACGAGGTAGAGGCAGAGGGGTAACATCTACTGCAGGTGCCACTCAGCCCCGCGTGTATGCCTTACCCGGACGACAGGATCTCGAGTTCTCCCCGGATGTGGTCACAGGTATATTGTCCATATTCTCCCATGATGTATATGCATTGATAGATCCGGGCTCTACTTTCTCTTATATTACTCCATATGTTGCTGGTCGTATTGGGGTGAAACTTGAGCCAATATAACCTTTTGAGGTATCCACTCCAGTTGGTGATCCCGTGATAGCGAGACAAGTGTATAAAAATTGTGTACTTGTGATATGCGATTGCCAGACCAAAGCCGATTTAATTGAGCCGGAAATGTTAGATTTCGATGTAATTATGGGTATGGATTGGTTGGCCTCGTGCTATGCTAATGTTGATTGTCGAATGAAAGTGGTTCGATTTCAATTTCCGGGAGAGCCCGTGCTTGAATGGAAGGGTAATGCAGCATCTTCGAAAGGTAGGTTTATTTCCTACCTTAAGGCAAGAAATATGATAGCCAAGGGCTATATTTATCATCTAGTTCGAGTTCATGACACCGAGGCAAAGTCGCCAACTTTCCAATCAGTTCCGGTAGTAAATGAATTTCCAGAAGTATTTCTAGATGAAGTTCCAGGCCTTCCTCTAGAAAGAGAGGTTGATTTCTCCATTGATGTGTTGCCGGACACCAAGCCTATTTCTATTCCTCCTTACCGAATGGCTCCAGCAGAATTGAAAGAGCTAAAGGCGCAGTTGAAAGATTTGCTTGAAAAGGGGTTTATTAGACCCAGTTCATCACCGTGGGGAGCACTGGTCTTGTTCGTGAGAAAGAAAGACGGATCTCTACAAATGTGAATCAATTATAGGCAGTTGAACAAAGTGACGGTAAAGAAGAAATGTCCTCTCCCAAGGATTGACGACTTGTTTGATCAGCTATAGAGGGCCAAGTGGTTTTCTAAAATAGACTTGAGGTCGGGTTATCATCAAGTGAGAGTTAGAGAAGAAGATATTCCCAAAACAGCCTTCAGAACGAGATATGGCCACTATGAGTTTCGGGTGATGTCGTTTGGGTTGACTAATGCTCCGGCAGTGTTTATGAACTTGATGAATAATGTATTCAGGGCTCTCTTGGATTTGTTCGTGATAGTATTTATTGATGACAACTTGGTATACTCTCGCAAAGAATCGGAACATGCAGATCATTTACGTATCGTTCTTGGAATTCTTCGAGCCCGAGAATTGTATGCAAAATTTTCAAAGTGCGAGTTTTGGCTAAATTCTGTAACCTTTTTGGGCCATATTATTTCAGATGATAGCATTCGAGTCGACACTCAGAAAATTGAAGCTGTGAAGACTTGGCCAAGGCCTACAACGCCTATAGAAGTCCGTAGTTTTCTGGGGTTGGCAGGCTATTACAGAACATTCGTAGAGGAATTTTCCTCTATTTCAGCCCCATTGACGAAGCTAACCCAGAAGTCAGCAAAATTTTAATGGAATGATGTTTGTGAACGCAACTTCCAAGAGTTGAAAGACAAATTAACCTCAGCCCCGGTGTTGACACTCCTAGAAGGATCAGATGGTTATGTTGTGTATTGTGATGCTTCTGGCGTTGCGTTAGGATGTGAATTGATGCAGCATGGTAGAGTTATCGCATATGCTTCGAGACAGCTGCGGAAACATGAAAAGAACTATCCAAATCATGATCTCGAATTGGCTGCGGTTATTCATGCATTAAAAATGTGGAGACATTACTTGTATGGCGTGCATGTCGATATTTATACAGATCACAAGAGTCTCCATTACATTTTCAAATAGAAGGAGTTGAATCTGCGGCAGAGGCGGTGGTTAGAATTATTGAAAGACTACGATGTGAATATTTTATACCACCTCGGAAAGGCAAATTTAGTAGCCGATGCGTTTAGCCGCCGATTAATGGGCAGTTTATGTGAAGTCCCTCCGGAAAAGAAAGCGATAGTTCATGAGCTCCGCCAATTAGCTAATCTGGGAGTACGTGTAATTGATTCGGGTAGTGCAGGGATTGGCATTTATGATTCCACAGTTTCATCTCTGCATATAGAAGTGAAAGAGCGTCAGTATGAGGATCCTCAATTGTGCCATTATAGAGGCACATCTTATGAAAAGGGGAAGTCCCCATTTGATGTTTCCATGGATGGATTTCTCAGATACCGAGGCAGGTTATGTGTGCCGAATGTGGCAGAATTGCGCCGACGAATTCTAGAAGAAGCACATTGTTCCCGGTATTCTATTCACCCAGGTGCAACCAAGATGTATCACGATCTTAAATTAATATATTGGTGGGACGGCATGAAGAGGGACATAGCAGAATTTGTAGCACAGTGTCCAAATTGCCAACAAGTAAAGATCGAACATCAAAAGCCAGGAGGATTATTGTAAGCAATGGAAATCCCTACTTAGAAATGGGAAGTGATCAATATGGACTTTATTGTGGGGTTACCTCATTCCCGAGGCAAGTATGATTCTATATGAGTGATTGTGGACAGACTCACGAAATCAGCCCATTTTCTTCCGGTTAGAACTACCTACTCGGCTGAAGATTATGCGAGGTTGTATCTCAAGGAAATTGTGCGACTTCATGGTATTCCACTATCCATTATCACAGATAGAGGAGCACGGTTTACAGCTAAGTTTTGGAGGTCTTTTCAAGAAGTTCTAGGCACCCAAATGAAGCTTAGCACAACATTTCATCCGCAGACCGATGGACAAGCCGAGCGTACTATTCAGACCTTGGAAGATATGCTACAAGCATGCGTGCTGGATTTCGGTGGTAGTTGGGATGATCACTTACCCCTTATTGAATTTTCATACAACAATAGTTATCATTTCAATATTCAAATGGCTCTGTATGAAGCTTTATATGGAAGGAAATGCAGGTCCCCAATTGGATGGTTTGAAATAGGAGAAGTACAGCTAATAGGCCCTGAATTGATTCAGCAAGCGGTAGAAAAAGTCAAGGTGATCTGAGATCGATTGTTGACAGCCCAAAGTCGCCAAAAGTCTTATGCGGACAATCGCCGATGAGACTTGGAATTTCAGGTTGATGATGGGGTATTTTTAAAAGTATCTCCAATGAAAGGGGTGATGAGATTTGGCAAGAAAGGGAAGCTAAGTCCTAGATATATTGTACCCTATAAAATTATCCGCAATGTGGGTCATGTAGCCTATGAATTGGACTTGCCTTCGGAGCTTGAATCAGTCCATCCAGTCTTTCATGTCTCAATGCTCCGCAAGTGTATTGGAGATCCCACGAAGATTGTCCCAATTGATGATGTGGAACTGACAGAAAAGCTAATGTATGAAGAAGTACCCATTGCCATCTTGGATAGACAAGTGCGAAGACTTCGAAATAAGGAAGTAGCTTCAGTCAAGGTTTTGTGGCAAAACAACAACCGGGAATAAATGACTTGGGAGTGGAAGAGAAAATGAAATCCATATATCCACATTTATTCCAACCCCCAGAGGAGATTCAAGATGAAGCCCCAACATTATGAGGTATGTACGCTTACTTTTCATGCTTTTGGTCGTGTGTGGCCATAGATATTTTGATATTATGTTGTGGCCCTATGAGGCAGTGATATTATGGGTTGTTGTGACAGGATGGTAGTGCTATATTACAGGGGAAACTCTGGCGAAATTTTCGCAGAATTCCCGAGTGTTTAACATTCGAGGACGAATGTTCTAAAAGGGGGGAAGAATGTTACACCTTGGAAAATTCCCATTTATATAAAATGAATAGGCTAGCGAGGAACACGAGGAATATGGTTATTTGGATAAGTAAGAAATGACATTTGATGATCCTAATCGAGATTCAAAGACATTTGACTAAAAGGAACAAGTTTGGCCAAGAAAGTAAAGGATATGTTATGTGTCGGGTAAGAATTATGGACGATGAGTTAATGATGGCATAATGATGTCTTAGAGACGAGTAATGACATCCCTTATATTTTTAATGAAGTGCTAAAAACGTGTTAAGAAGGTCCCACAAGGATCGGAGATCAAACGAAGTGACAAGAAAAAGATCAGTAAAAAGATGGGTTATACGGTCGATTATACAGATCGTATAATGTTATACGGCCCGTATAATGGACCGTAGAAGTGTCACAGAATGAAGTTGCTGAAGGGTTTATTTCACGGTCAATTATACAGACCGTATAATGTTATACGGCCCGTATAATGGACCGTAGAGGTGTCACATAATGAAGTTGCGGAAGGGTTGATTTCACGGTCAATTATACGGACCGTATAAAATTATACGGCCCGTATAATGTGCCGTCAAATTGACAAAGAGAGGGATGGTCACTGGATCAGTTTTACGGTCAATTATACGGACCGTATAAATTTATACGGACCGTATAATGACGTCGGGACATATTTCAAGTTTTAAATAAGAGACCCAAGTTCATTTATTTCATTTCCATTTTTCATTCTCCACAACTCAAGACTTCTCTAGAAGCTTCCACACATTTCATATACAAGAATTCATGAAAAATTGATGATCAACCTTATCAAATCAACAAAACTAAGTGTGAGAAACACATTAAAGTTTATTTAAGCCAAGAAATTTCAAGAGAAGTGAACTAGAGTTTTGGTGCAAGGAGAGTAATACCACTCAAGGCTTATTCCTACAATATCTAAGGTAAGTTTTATGATGTTTGAAGTATTGATAAGTTGAAACACTTGGATTGTGGAAGCATATAGAAAATGGGTCATAAGTGTGTGAATAGTATCATTGTTGAGTAGTGGTTGGAATGAATCATGAATGTAGATATGTTGAGACTGTAAATAGGTTATGAATGACATTTAGAACATGGGATGAGTACTATATATAAAAGAACGTAATAGTAAACGATGACCATGATTATGGGGAAATGAAGTGAAATTGTGAAATGAGAATGATGTAGATAAATGATGATTGTTATTTATGACATTATGAATGATGTTACGGATGTTTCGGAGTTGATATGGAATATGGGGAAAGTCATATACACAAAGGAAATGCTGCCCAATTTTCCCTAGAAATAGTAACACGTTCTTATAGTCGATTAACTAACATTAATGTGAATCCTCTTGAAGGTAGAAACGTGCATATTGAAGAGGAACGTTCAAGCGATTGAGTATCTAGACGAAAAGGTATGTGAGGCTAGTCTTTTCTTTCTATGGCATGAATCCGATGGTGTGATTCTCCTTTCTCTCCATGAATTCTCTTTACATAAGAGATATGTTATGAGTCCAATGATGATGATGATAAGCTTGAGTCTAATAATCTTAGAGTTCACGCTATGACGTTTCTATAACGCTAATGATGTAGTATGTTGTAAACACTCACCTCATACATTATTCCCTTCGAGGTGAGGCAGAATGCCATTAAGCTAAGTAAGTCATGTATTGTATACACTCACCTTATGTATTGTCCCTTCAAGTTGAGGCAGAGTACCATAAAGTCGATGATGTTATGCATTGTACACCCTCACCTTATATACTACTTCCTTCAAGGTGAGACAGAATGCCTGTGAATGCTTCATAACGAAATTGGGGGATCACGACCTTACGTCACCCCGATAAAGTATAGTTGTCCTTGAGTCTTCATGCATGTATTATGATGAGCATATGATGATGATATTGCACTGTACCTATATAGTCGGGCAGATATACATACCACTATAGTTGGCAGCTTATACCCCGGACTCGGAAGGCCTGGACGCAGGTTAATTATTATCACACCGTACCCATATGGACGGGCAACTTACACTTATGCCTTTATGCATATATGATGTGATGATAAGTACGAGTAAGATGGCATGATTTATTTCCTTAATAGTTGACAGTCAAATACAGATGTTCCTTATTGTTACTCTTCTATTTCATTGACGTATCATTATTGTTTATGCCTCTCATACTCAGTACAATGTTCGTACTGACATCCGTTTCCTTTGGACGTTGTGTTCATGCCCACAGGTAGACAGGGAGGTGATCTTGATCCAGATTCGTAGTAGCTGTCAGCTTATTTGAGAAGCACTCCCTTGTTCCGGAGGTGCTTATGATTATTCTTTTGTGTACATTTGTATATGTTGGTCACGATGGGGTCCTGTCCCGTCCATATGTCTAGTACTCTAGTAGAGGCTTGTAGATATGCAGTGTGGGTTAGATGGTCTCACGAGATTGCTACTATGTATATGTATTATTTTGATGGCCGATAGGCTTATGCATATAAAAGTATTTATGTTTCCCAATGAAAGATGATTTTCTTATGCTTTGAGTATAAAATTGATAAAATAGCATTAAATGAGTAAGATGAGTAATAGAACGAGCGGTGCTCGGTGGTTAGCCCCGGGTACCCGTCGCGGCCCCTAGCTGGGTCGTGACACCCTTTTTTTTTTTTGCAATATTTAGTGAAAGTAGTCGTATTCATTGGAATAGTATCTAATCTCGTTTTTTATATCAGTGTAGTGTATGTAATGTGTATAGTATATGAATATCCCTTAGTGTAGTAGGGTTAGTAGGTTTTTGTGCTTAGAATTGTTTGAGCAAAAGAGAGAATTTTTTTTCGACCCCCTAATGGTCACAAGACCTCCTATTTATATCAATACCAATAGGTTTTAGGGATAAAAAGGTATATCTCCCCTATCAAAGCAGATTTCCCCCCCTTAAATTCAATTTTTTTGAAAATCCAGCATAGGGCCAGGGAATTTCGCAACAACATTGTACAAATAGTACCATTATCGAATCAGAAATTATACACCTCACACATATAAACAAAAATCCAGCCAGATTGTGCCACATATCCAACTTAAAATCCCTAAATTTTAAAAAGTAAACGAATAATACACATAGGACAAATAAAAACAAGCCAAACGGTAATAAATAGCACTAAAACAGATAAGAATCCTAAAAAATCGTACTCGCATGGGATGGGGTTTCTAGGGAATTTCCCCTAGGTCATGTTCATATGTAGTAGGGTGCACAAGATGGCCAAGGACTCGAGGTCCCGCCCATGGAAACCCTACTACGAACAGGGCCTGAGTAACACCCTAGAACCAACTGATTTTAGGAACAAAATACGAATTTTAATCGAATTAAACCTGGTAATCAATAGAACAAGAGATGGGGATAAAAACCTCCAAAAAGTAAAACCCAAAATGGCCATGGAGAGCTACGATCGAACCGCGATAGAAACTGTAGGACAAAATTGTCGCCTCTAATAGAGACGGAGAAGGGAAGTCGAGTGGAGAAAATAAAATTGGGGGGGGGGGGGGGGGTGGTGGAATGTTTATTTTGTTAGACTCCCCCCCCCCCCTTTCATTTTAAGTAAAAATAAAACTAAGTATTTAAAATACGCGTATAAAAAGTTATTTAGGCAAATAAATTTTAAAACTTGCACATTTGAAAAATTAGCTTCAAAACGAGCCTAATTTTGATATAGTTCCTGGGGATATCTAAGAATGTAAAAACGCGGTCCAAAATAAGCTGTAATTCACACGTCGTCTTGATTAACAATTTTTTTGAGCTAGACAGAGCGGGATACGTATTCATGAAAGTAAATAACTCGTAATTTCTTTTAATTGTTGATTTTTTAGAAAAATAATAATTAAACGTCAATCCTTGCAACTTTTCTCAGGATTCTTAAATTTTTTAAATTTTCAGAATTTTAAAGGGCATCCTTGCTCCGTCTTGGACTCGGAAAACTTAAAAATCAAAATACGCATTTTATGAGGTGAAAATTGGGTGTTAACAATGAGGCCTCACAAAGGAAAACTCTATGGAATGATCTTATTCAGTTAGGCAGGATTGTTTAGGGGCCTTGGCTTTTGAGTGGTTATTTGACAATATGCTATCTTCTGATGATAGATTGGGTTCACCTGTTATGCCAGCTAAAACACAAGATTTTAGGGACTGCATTGATGTTTTGCATCTTACTCCTCTAAAGTCTAAGAGGTGGTTTTTCACTTTTTGCAATAAACAGCGAGCTGCTAGCCGAGTCTATTCTAGAATTGATTGGGCTTTAGGAAATTTCCATTGGCTACAGTTATGTGGGCATGTGGAAGCTGATGTCTTGAGCCCTGGGATGTCTGAACACTCTTCTATAATTATCTAGTGTTTGACTCAAATTCATACTCATCCTAAACCATTTAAATTTTTTAATATTGTCCTTTTCCACCTTGACTTTTCCACTATTCTAGCCACAACTTGGAGTCACAACTTTAGAGGCACTAAAATGTTTAATCCGTGCATGAAATTAAAGGCAGTGAAGAAGGTGGTAAAGGGTTTGAATTCCTATCTTGCTTCTTATGGTCAAAAGCTGCAACAAGCTAGACAATCTTTGGAATTTGTACAAGCTTCTTTGATGATCCAACCTTTGGACCAACAGTTGATTGAGCAAGAGAAGGGTATTCAGCTTGAAATTACCAAATAGAGCAAAGTGGAGGAGATGTCTTTAAGAAAGAAGTTTAGAGCTACCTGGATTAATTGTGGAGATAAAAACTCAAGCTATTTCCATGCCCAACGTAAGTTGAGGGCTAGTAGAAATATCATTACTTTAGTGTATGATGCTGTTGGTACTAAGTTAACTAATCCTGTACAAGTGGAGAGTGAGTTTATTTCATTCTTTGCTCAATTCATTGGTACTGCAGCAGATGAGATGCCTTATCCAAACTCTGAAACTATTAAGCAGGGGCCTTATCTATCTTACCAGCAACAGTGTGCTTTGATTAGAGAGGTGAATGATGAGGAGATTCTTATTGCTATCAAGGGCATGCCTTCTCACAAATCACCAAGTATTGATGGATTCCCTGTGGAATTTTTTGCTAAGAACTAGGAAGTTGTGAAAATAGATGTATTGCCTGGTGTACATGAATTCTTTACATCTGGCAAGATCCTTAAGGCATTTAGTGGAACTGCTGTTACCTTAATTCCTAAAACTTCCTCCCCTACCACTGTAAAGGATTACAGACCCATTGTTTGTTGCTCTACATTCTACTAGAATATTGCAAAGGTCTTGACCAATAGAATTAAAGATATTGTCAATACTATCATTAGTCCTTCTCAATCAGCTTTTGTAGAAGGAAGATCTATTATAGACAATATTCTTTTCAGCCATGAATTGTTCAAATGGTACACAAGGAAAGGGTTGTCTCCTAGATATGTGATGAAGGTTGATCTTAGAAAGTCCTATGACTCAATAGGGTGGTGTTTTGTGCAAAGAATGATGACTGAGTTAGGCTTTTTGTTACACCTCGAAAATTCCGTATGTGTTACCTTGTGGATAGGCTAATGTGAGCTTAAGGTGATTATGAAATCCTTATGAGATTATGGGAAGTATTAGATAGCTTAAGTTTCATACCATAAGATTTCAAAGTTATACGAATATGTGAAGTTTAGTATGTTGAAGGAAGTGAAATGTAAGTCGTGTTCGGAAAGGTTTCCGCTACAATTGAGTTAATGTTTATTTAGTAATACCTTGCAGGGCTGCTATAGGGCCTATTGTATGGTTAACGAAGTGTTATATAAGTGTCAAGAAGGTTCCACGAGGATTGGAAGTCAAACGAGTCGACGAGAACGAAAATCAGAATTTTCCAGTTATACGGCCATATGTACGGACCGTATAAATTATACAGCACGTATAATGGTCTGTAGGTTTTGTCCAGAGAAGGGTGATCCCTGGTATGATTATACGGTCCAATTATACGGACCGTATAAATTGTACGGCCCGTATAATAGGCCGTATAATCGGGTCGGGTCAGATATTTATTTTAAAAGGGGAACGACCCTAACTCATTTTTCATTTCCCACATTTCATCCAAACTCTCCAAAGCTCCAAACCCCTTCTCCAAACATATTTTACTCAAACCCAAGAGATTATAAAGATTGAATAGCAAGAATCAAGTGCTCATGTGTTAGAAGGCTTTCTAGGGTTGGTGGATTTCAAGAAAACTTGGGGGTTTTTGGCACAAGTTGATAGCTTCTCCAAAGCATGTTTCTATGGGATAAAAAGGTTAGTTTCCATGCTCATTTCATGTTAATGAGAATGTTTGGTTGTAGCAAAACTTGGGTAGAAGAAAAAAGTATAAAATGAAGTCTAAATGTAGCTTTGGTGATGCTTGTGAGTAGTAAACTAAAATGAGTCATGATTCTTAGCAAGATACATATATAATGATATTATGGGAGGTAATAATGGTGATGAAGAAGTATTATATGAAAATGTGCTAAATGGGTGTGAAGTTGTTGGCAAGAGTTGATCATATAGATGAATTGTTGATGGCTAATGTAGTGTGATTACTTAATTATGTTATTTTGAGTGTATTATGGATGTTATTGTGGTTGTAGGGAGTTGTTTTGTAGAATGGTGGAAGTTGACGAAATAGGGGAAATGCTGCCCAATTTTCATTAGATCATGAATGATCCTAGTTTGAGTTTAATAGTATCATTAAGGTTTAACCATGGTATGAATTCTTCTAAATGTAGATTATTCGAGCTTCGACGGTGATCGTAAATAGTTAAGAAGACAAAGAGGTATGTATGGCTAACCCTTCTTTCAATAAGGCATGGTTTCTTGGCTATATATATATATATATATATATATATATATATATCCTTTCATGAGTTCTATAATGTCCTCGAAATGATTCTATCTCTAAAGCTACTAAAGCTCATGATTCTCGATACTTTTACGATTCTACTACTTTTCTTATATGATGGTTGATTCTCTAAGGATAGATGTAATGAAACGAAGATAGTAATGATGTTGAAGATACTTATGGGCTCTTAGGTATACTTGACTAAGTATGTATGACTATTATGTAACACCGAGCTTATATGGACGGGTATGATACCTGTTGCGCGCACACCATTACAGTTGGGTACAGATAACACTGATCGTTGGTAGGGCCAGGTATGTATAATCGCCGAGCCTTGTCATGGCCGGGTATGTGAAACCACCGAACTTTCATAGTCGGGTATGCTATGGATATGAATATGTATATGGATACGGATACAAATATGGACACGGATATAGATATTTGTATATGTTTGTATGTATGTACACGAGCACGCATTAGAAATGGAAGGTCCCTATGAAAGACAAGTAAGTAATTGTGATGACGGCTCTACTATCTCCCGATTCTCCCAACTTATGTTGTTTCTCATGCTGTCTCTTATGCTCCTATTATGATGTTAATTATGCTTTACATACTCAGTACATTATTTGTGCTGATGTCCTTTTGTTTATGGACGCTGCGTCATGCCCGCAGGTGGCCAGGGAGACAGGCTTGATCCATAGCTTTCTTATTGAGGAACTACATAGAGGAGCTTCATTTCATCCGGAGCTACAACTTTTGGTATTATTATTTTGTGTACATACATGGGCACGGCGGGGTCCTGTCCCGCCTATATGATATTACCTATCCTTTTTATAGGGTCGTAGACAATTGTGTATGATTAGATATCTTTAGCCCTGTCAGCTTATATTTTGTATATTTTCTTGATAGTCTCGTCGGCTAGTGTACATAGATATGGGCATTGTGTTGATGATGATATAAATGTATTGTTTCCCAATAAGATTAGCATGAACAATGGATAGAAAGTATGATTAAGCTATGTGGCTCACCTAGATGTAAATGTGAATGTACGATAAGAGGTGTCCGGGTGGGTTAGCACCGGGTACGCATCATGGCTCTCCGGTTGGGTCGTGACAAAAGTGGTGTTGGAGTAGTTCTGTCCTAGGGTGTGTCTACGAGAAGTATCCAGTTGAGTCTTGTTTATGGGTGTGTTGCACGCCACACTTATAAACAGGAGGCTGCGGGCATTTTAGGAATGAATGACCTTCTTTCTTTGTAAGATCGTGTGATAGAGCTATGATATGGGGACTTCTCTTTCCTTAACAGTGTGTTATGTATTTCATAGATGCTTGTTAAAGAGAAAAGCTATGGCAGCCCAAAAGGGCAAGACAGTAGCAGGAAAGCCGGCTGAAAGATCACCTCCAACGGATATTGAGGTGGGTGAGTCCCAGAATGCGGCTCGATCTCTGAGAATTGCCTATTTCTGGGGAGCATGAGGGAGCCTCAGCCCCAGCTCCAACAACTCCAGCTCCTTCACCGGATGCTTCAGGCCAAGATGTAAAAGAGGCTATTCATTTACTTACTCAGTTAGTTGCCGCCCAGACTCAGCGGCAAGGTACAGGGCGAGGTGATAGGGTTGTTAGTGCAAGGGCCCGTGATTTTATTAGCTTGAACCCTTCGAAATTCTTCGGGTCAAAGCCGGAAGAGGACCCACAAAATTTCATTGATGGGATGTTGAGGACACTTCAGTTAATACATGCTTCAGACATTGAATCGGTGGAGTTAGCATCCTATAGATTGAGGGATGTCGCGGTTCATTGGTATACGGTTTGGATGGCTTCATGGGGAGTCAATGCACCTCCCCCGGTATGGAAAGAATTTGTGGATGCCTTTCTCCGACATTACTTGCCTCCGGAGGTTCGGTGGGCTAGAGCCGATAAATTCCTGAATCTTAGGAAAGGGAGTATGAGTGCTTTAGAGTATAGTCTCCGCTTCAATTCTTTGGCTAGGTATGCTTCGGCCATGGTAGCGGATATGGGTGATCGAGTGCACCGATTTGTGAGAGGCCTAGGGCCATATTTGATGGATAGGTGCTTGACTGCTTCCCTTCAGGACAACATGGATATCTCACGCATTCAAGCCCACGCCCAGAATTTGGAAGAAATCCAACAACAGGAAAGAATTGAGCGTGAGCATAATAGAGGGTATAACAGAAGGGCCAGATCTTCGGGCCCGACGAGTGAGTTTAGAGGCAGGCCGAGACAGCAGTTTTCTAGGCATTCAGGCCATGCTATTACTAGTGCGCCTCCACGGTTTACAAGCCAGAGATTTGATAAATCTACTTATTCTGAGCCTAGTCAGAGTTTCAGGGCTTCAGGTTCTCAGTTTAGGGGTGATTCGGGTCAAGCAAAGCCACCTATGTCATGATGTTCCCAGTGTGGGAAGTTACATTGGGGCCAGTTTCGACTAGGTTCAGAGGTTTGCTATGCATGTGGTCAGCCAGGCCATATTATGCGCAATTGCCCCTCGGTTGGTAGTAGGGGTAGGACCCAGCCTTCAGGATCGGTAGCCGGGTCTTCATCATCTATACGCCCTATGGGGCCAGGTTCACATGCGCCAGTTAGCCATGGTTGAGGCAGATGGAGAGTTCCCAGTTCTAGTGGTCCTCAGCACCGAATTTATGCTTTGGCTGGACGCCAAGATCTTGAGTCTTCTCCTGATGTTGTCACAGGTATATTATCGATATTTTCTCATGATGTATATGCTTTGATAGATCCGGGCTCCACATTGTCATATGTTACTCCATATATTGCGGGTCAGTTTGGGATCAAACCGGAGTCGATCAAACCTTTTGAGGTATCTACACCCGTTGGTGAAACGGTAATAGCTAGTCGAGTATATCGAAATTGCGTAGTTGTGATTTTTTACCATCGTACTATGGTTGACTTACATGAGTTAAAAATGGTGGATTTTGATGTTATCATGGGTATGGATTGGTTGACTTCTTGCTATCCCAATGTTGATTGTAGAATGAAAATGGTTCGCTTCCAATTTCCAGTAGAACCAGTTTTAGAATGGAAGGGAAATACCGCGTCACCAAAAGGTAGGTTTATTTCCTATCTAAAGGCAAGGAAAATGATCACAAAAGGTTGTATTTACCATCTAGTTCGGGTTCAAGATGTAGAAGCTGAACCACCAACTCTTCAGTCTGTCCCCATGGTGAATGAGCTCCCGGAAGAGCTTCCATGTCTCCCTCCAGAGCGGGAGATTGATTTTGCTATTGATGTAGTACCGGATACAAAACCCATATCCATTCCTCCTTATAGAATGGCTCCTACAGAGTTGAAAGAATTGAAGGAGAAATTGAAGGACTTGCTTGAGAAAGGCTTTATTACGCCTAGTTCATCCCCGTGGGGAGCACCTGTGTTGTTTGTGCGAAAGAAAGATGGTTCCTTGCGAATGTGCATTGATTATCAGCAGCTAAATAAAGTGACGATTAAGAACAAATACCCTCTTCCGAGGATTGACGACTTATTTGATCTATTACAAGGCGCCATATGGTTTTCAAAGATAGATTTGAGATTCGGGTATCATCAAGTGAGAGTTAGGGAGAAAGATATCCCTAAGACAGCCTTCAGAACAAGATATGGCCATTTTGAGTTTCGGGTAATGTCATTTGGGCTGACTAATGCCCCGACAGTATTTATGGATTTGATGAACAATGTGTTCAGGCCTTTCCTGGATTTATTTGTGATTGTATTCATCGACGATATCCTGGTATATTCTAGGTCCGAGGCAGAGCATACGGATCATTTGCGCATTGTTCTTAGAGTTCTTCAAGCTTGGGAGTTATTTGCCAAATTTTCTAAATGTGAGTTTTGGTTGAACTCAGTGACCTTTTTGGGGCATATTGTTTCAGCCGATGGTATTCGGGTAGATAACCAAAATATTGAGGCCGTGAAGACTTGGCCAAGGCCCACAACTCCTACGAAAGTTCGTAGTTTTCTGGGTTTAACAGGTTATTACAGGAGATTTGTAGAAGGCTTTTCTTCTATTTCTGCACCACTCACAAAGCTGACCCAGAAATCAGCTAAGTTTCAATGGGTAGATGCTTGCGAACGTAGTTTCCAAGAGCTAAAGGATAGATTAACTTCTGCCCCAGTCCTGACACTTCTAGAGGGATTGAAAGGTTATGTTTTTTATTGTGACGCTTCAGGCGTTGGGCTAGGCTGTGTGTTGATGCAACATGGTAAAGTGATTGCGTATGCTTCAAGGCAGTTATGAAAACATGAGAAAAATTATCCGACCCATGATCTTGAATTGGCTGCGGTGATTCATGCATTGAAGATGTGGAGACATTATTTGTATGGCGTCCACGTTGATATTTATACAGATAATAAGAGCCTTCAGTATATCTTCAAGCAGAAAGAACTGAATTTACGGCAACGGCGATGGTTAGAATTGTTGAAAGATTATGATGTTGACATCCTATATCATCCCGGGAAAGCAAATGTTGTGGCTGATGCTCTTAGCCGTAGATCTATGAGAAGTTTATGTGATGTTCAGCCAGAGTAAAGAGAGATAGCTTGTGAGCTTCCGCAGTTAGCTAGCCTAGGAGTTCGAGTAGTGGACTCAGGCAGTATGGGAGCTACCATTCAGAATTCAGCGGTCTCATCACTAGTGGTTGAAGTGAAGGAGCGCCAGTATGAGGATCCATGCTAATTCATTACAGAAATGCACTCCCTCAGAAGGAGAAGTCATCATTCGAGATTTCGGGAGACGGAGTTCTCCGATGTCAAGGCAGGTTATGTGTTCCTGATGTTGCAGGATTGGGCTACCAAATATTGAAGGAAGCCCATTGTTCCCGTTATTTTGTCCACCCCGGAGCAATAAAGATGTATCATGATCTTAAATCTATATATTGGTGGAATGGGATGAAGAAAGATATAGCTGAATACATAGCCTAATGTCCAAATTGTCAGCAAGTGAAAATTGAGCACCAAAAGCCAAGCGGATTATTGCAAGCTATGGAAATCCTAACTTGGAAGTGGAAAGTAAGTATCATGGACTTCATTACAGGATTACCCCGTTCCCGACGTAAGTATGATTCTATATGGGTGATTGTGGATAGACTCACGAAGTTAGCTCATTTCTTACCGGTTAGAACTACATATGTAGTAGAAGATTATGCAAAGCTTTATGCTAAAGAGATAGTGCGACTTCACGGTGTTCCGGTTTCTATTATCTCCGATAGAGGAACTCAGTTTATAGCTAATTTTTGGAAATCTTTCCAAGAAGGTTTGGGGACTCAGGTGAGTCTTAGCACGGCATTCCACCCTCAGACGAATGGGCAAGCTGAACGTACAATTCAGACTCTTGAGGATATGTTACGGGCATGTACATTGGATTTTGGAGGTGGTTGGGATGATCACTTACCTTTGCTTATAACAATAGCTACCATTCTAGTATCTAAATGGCCCCGTATGAGGCTTTATATGGGCGAAAGTGCAGATCCCCAATTGGGTGGTTCGAAGTAGGAGAGGCCAAATTGATAGGGCCAGACTTGGTCCAACAAGCTATAGAGAAAGTCAAGATTATACGGGATCGATTATTGACTGCTCAGAGTCGTTAGAAGTCCTATGCGGATAATCGTCGAAGGGACTTAGAGTTCCAAGTGAAAGACTGGGTATTCTTGAAAGTATCGCCAATGAAGGGCGTTATGAGATTTGGCAAAAAGGGCAAGCTTAGCCCCCGCTACATTGGACCTTATGAGGTTATACGCAGGGTAGGCAAAGTGGCTTACAGATTATACCTACCTCCTGATTTGGAGTTAGTTCACTCAGTTTTCCATGTATCAATGCTTCGTAAGTGCATTGGAGATCCTTCTAGATTTGTACCGATAGATGATGTTCAAGTTATTAAACAATTGTCGTATGAAGAAGTCCCTATTGCCATTTTAGACAGGCAAGTACGAAAGCTTTGGACCAAAGAGGTAGCTTCAGTTAAAGTTTTATGGAAGAATAATAATAGAGAGGAAATGACTTGGGAAGCCGAAGAAGACATGAAATTCCAGTACCCACATTTATTTTCACCTTCAGAGGAGACTCAGACAAAGATGCCATTATCCTCAGGTATGTAATGCTTTTCTTGATGTTTTCTTGGTCATGTGTGGCCATGGTTATTGTCGTTGTTGTTGTAGCCCTGTGAGGTGATGTATTTTGGGTTGCTGTGTAGGATGGTAGTGCCATTTTATAAGGGAAACTCTGGCGAAATTTTTATAGAATTCCCAAGAACCTAACATTCGAGGACGAATGTTCTTAAGGGGGGAAGAATGTTACACCTCAAAAATTCTGTATGTGTTTCCTTGTGGATAGGCTAATGTGAGATTAAGGTGATTACGAAATCCTTATGAGATTACGGGAAGTATTAGATAGCTTAAGGTTCATACCATAAGATTTCGAAGTTATACAAATATGTGATGTTTAGTATGTTGAAAGAAGTGAAATGTAAGTCGTGTTCGGAAAGGTTTCCGCTACAATTGAGTTAATGTTTATTTAGTAATATGTTGACGGGATGCTATAGGTCCTATTGTATGGTTAACGAAGTGTTATATAAGTGTCAAGAAGGTTCCACGAGGATTGGAATTCAAACGAGTTGACGAGAACGAAAATCAAAAATTTTCCAGTTATACGGCCATATGTACGAACCGTGTAAATTATACGGCCCGTATAATGGTCCGTAGGTTTTGTCCAGAGAAGGGTGATCCCTGGTATGATTATACGGTCCAATTATACGGACCATATAAATTGTACGGCCCGTATAATAAGGCCATATAATCGGGTCGGGTTCGATTTTTGTTTCAAAAAGGGAACGACCCTTACTCATTTTTCATTTCCCATATTTCATCAAAACTCTCCAAAGCTCCAAAACCCTTCTCCAAACATATTTTACTCAAACCCAAGAGATTATAAAGATTAAATAGCAAGAATCAAGTGTTCATATGTTAAAAGGCTTTCTAGGGTTGGTGGATTTCAAGAAAACTTGGGCATTGTAGCTAGGGTTTTTGGCACAAGTTGATAGTTGCTCCAAAGCTTGTTTCTATAGGATAAAAAGGTTAGTTTTCATGCTTATTTTATGTTAATGAAAATGTTTGGTTGTAGCAAAACTTGGGTAGAAGAAGAAAGTAGAAAATAAAGTCTAAATGTAGCTTTTGTGATGCTTGTGAGTAGTAAACTAAAATGAGTCATGATTTGTAGCATGATGCGGATATAATCATGTTATGGGAGGTAATAATGGTGATGAAGAAGTATTATATGAAAATGTGCTAAATGGGTGTGAAGTTGTTGGCATGAGTTGATCATAAGGATGAATTGTTGATGGCTAATGTAGTGTGATTACTTGATTATGATATTATGAGTGTATTATGGATGTTATTGTGGTTGTTGGGAGTTGTTTTGTAAAATGGTGGAAGTTGACGAAATAGGGGAAATGCTACCCAAGTTTCATTAGATCATGAATGATCCTAGTTTGAGTTTAATAGTATCATTAAGGTTTAACCATGGTATGAATTCTTCTAAATGTAGATTATTCGAGCTTCGACGATGATCGTAAATTGTTAAGAAGACAAAGAGGTATGTAAGGCTTACCCTTCTTTCAATAAGGCATGGTTCCTTGGCTATACATATATATATATCCTTTTATGAGTTCTATAATGTCCTCCAAATGATTCCATCTCTAAAGCTACTAAAGCTCATGATTCTCGATACTTTTACGATTCTACTACTTTCCTTATATGATGGTTGATCCTCTAAGGATAGATGTAATGAAAGGATGATAGTAATGATGTTGACGATACTTATGGGCTCTTAGGTATACTTGACTAAGTATGTATGACTATTATGTAACACCGAGCTTATATGGCCAGGTATGATACCTATTGCGCGCACACCACTGCAGTTGGGTACGGATAACACTGAGCCTTGGTAGGGCCAGGTATGTATAATCACCGAGCCTTGTCATGGCCGGGTATGTGAAACCACCGAACCTTCATGGTCAAGTATGCTATGGATATGAATATGTATATGGATACGGATACGAATATGGACACGGATATAGATATATGTATATGTTTGTATGTATGTACATGGGCACGCATTAGAAATGGAAGGTCCCTATGAAAGATAAGTAAGTAATTGTGATGACTGCTCGACTATCTCCCGATTCTCCTATCTCCCGATTCTCCTATCTTACGTTGTTTCTCATGCTGTGTTTTGTGCTCCTATTATGATGTAAATTATGCTTTACATACTCAGTACATTATTCATACTGATGTCCTTTTGTTTGTGGACGCTGTGTCATGCCCGCAGGTGGCCAGGGAGACAGGCTTGATCCATAGTTTCTTATTCAAGGACTACATAGAGGAGCTCCATTTCATCCGGAGCTACAGCTTTTGGTATTATTCCTTTGTGTACATACATGGGCATGGCGGGGTCCTGTCCTGCCTATATGATATTACCTACCCTTCTTAGAGGCTCGTAGACAGTTGTGTATGATTAGATGTCTTTAGCCTTGTCGGCTTATATTTTGTATATTATCTTGATAGCCTCGTCGGCTAGTGTACTTGGATATGGGCATTGTGTTGATGATGATATAAATGTATTGTTTCCCAATGAGATTAGCATGAACAATGGATAGAAAGTATGATTAAGCTATGTGACTCACCTAGATGTAAATGCGAATGTACGATAAGAGGTGCCCGGGTGGGTTAGCACATGGTACCCGTCATGGCCCTCCAGTTGATTTAAGATGCCTTTAAGAGGTTTTTTGCTACACCTAGATTACAGGCCAAATTGATATAAACTCCATCTATATGTCAGGGGTAAAACCTGAACTTAAGCAAGCAATATTGGCTGATCTTGGTTTCTTGGAAGGGAATCTCTCTTTCAAGTACTTGGAGGTGCCTTTTTCGTCAAAGAAACTAACCATAGCTCAATATGTACCACTTGTTGAAAGAATCATAGAAAGAGTGAGGTGCTGGGCAGCAAAGCTATTATCTTATGCAGGTAGATTGAAATTGATTAACTCTGTCTTGTTTGGAATACAAAGTTATTGGGCTCAAATCTTCCTACTACCTAAGAGGATCCTGAAACTTGTGGAAACAACTTGTAGATCCTTCTTATGGTCAGGACATGCTGCTATCTCAAAGAAAGCTTTGGTTTCTTGGGCCAAAACTTGTCTTACTAAAGCTAATGGGGGTCAAAATGTGAAGAATATATGTCTATGGAACAAGGCTGCTGTTATTAAACAGCTATGGGCTATCTCGGAGAAGAAAGTCTGCCTATGGATTAGTGGGTGCATTTCTATTACATAATAATGATGTTGTGGACTCTTTTCCAGTCCCAAAATCTACTACTTGGGTAATTAGAAAGATCATAGAGGCCTAGAAGTATGTTTTGCAATCATCTAATTTGCAGGGTGATTTATCAACTAGGTTGGCTACTGTGGTCACAGGACAGAAGTTTCTTATAAAGCATATGTATGTTGCTTTTGTTCCTGTCCATGTGAAAGTCCATTGGAAGAGCTTAGCTTTGCAGAAACATATCCATCCTAGACATAGGTTTAACCTGTGGCTAGATTCAGAGAAGGCGAGCAACTGTGAAGAGATTGTTAAAGTTTGGTATACATGTTCCTTTGCCATGTGAGTTTTGTTGTGCCCCTATAGAAACTTTTGATCATCTGTTCAATTGTCCTGTCGCTAGAACACTTTGGTGCAGGTTGCTTCAATGGTTAGAGTTTCATAGAACTGTAATGAGCTGGGCAGAGAAACTGGACTGGATTTGTAAATGGGCTAAGAGGAAGTTTGGTAAGGGAGGCATCATTTGCAGTGTGTTTGCCATGGTAGTGTCTTCCATTTTGGGGGAGAGAATTGGTATCAGGTTCCAGCAAACTACCTACAACTGTGAGAGATATGCAAGAAAATTGCCATTCATGTGCACATACGAGGAAGATCTCATCAAAACTGGCATGGCCCTTTGGCTCTCCTTAATTCCGTTCCATGATCGCAAGCTGTTGTAGTTACTGTAGTTTCTGGTTTTTCTTGTTTTTGAACTGATGTAATTCATTTTTGACAGAAGAGCATAGAGTAGCACATAGCTTCTAGTTAGTTTCTTAGCTAGTTGAGCTTGTCTTTTATTTTGAGAAAATAGGTGGTCTGCATTTGTTTTGTTTTGTAATTCTTACTTTCGTCAATAAAATTTTTTATTTACCAAAAAAAAAAAAAAAAAAAAAGATAAAGGCAGTTGAAGTGAAAACCCCAACTTAAGAGACGCTATTTTCTCTCTCTTCTCCAAGCGACCCAATGGAGGTGTAGCTATCTCCATGGCTGCGGCTGCTTTACCCCAGCCGGAGATCCACCAAATATGCAAAACAATACTAGTACTAGAGAAAACATAGAAAACGACCCACCAACCACTCAATCTTATGCGTCTCTTCTTAAACCAACTCCATCGTCAATTAGTACAATACCAAAACTGAAACCAGTGAAAGTAGTTAATGGAGACCACACCATCGAATTTGATTCAATAGATATTCAAAGATATATTCACGAGGAAAACTTGCAATATGCACTTGTCATCAAGTTCTCTTATGGGAGGCCATCAATGGCAGATTTGAGGAAAGTTTTTCCACAACAAATGAAGGTAAAAGGTGAGTGTCCCTTAGGCCATTTAGATGCAAGACATGTTCTGATACATTTGAAGCTACATGAGGATTTCGTGTCCTTATATTCTACTACTACGTCTTCAATTATTGTCAAAGAAAAAATTGAAGAGGTGGAATATTTATTTAGAATATTCCATTGGACTCCATGGTTTAATCCCAATGAGGAATCATCATTGGCTTTGGTGTGGATTTCCTTTCAAAATATACCAGTTCAATTTTTTGCTCAGGAGGCTCTGTTCTCAATGGCGTCGGCAGTCGGGAAACCGTTACTTGTCGATCGCGCTACCACTGAGAAGAGAAGGCCCGGTACAGCTAGAGTGAAAGTGGGGGCTGACTTGCTTGCTGCTTTACCTGATCGTGTTAGGCTGGTTATAAAGGACCAAGAATCTGGTGAACTAAAGGTAGTGTACCAAAAAATTACTTACCATCATATTGTACTACTTGTAAGCATCAAGGTCATACAAATGAGACATGTCGATTGAACGTTGGGAATGAATATGACGGGGACAAGGATAAAAATCCGTATGAAGGTGATTTAACGACAAAGAATGAACAGAAAATAGCCAAAACCAATTCTGTTGTGCTTGGAAAGAAAGATGGTGAGCCTTCCAATAGTCGAGATGAATTTGCTGATCTATATGTAGGCAATAAAACTGTTGAACATAAAGCTAATAAACAGAAAAATGCTATAGCTCACATTAATATAGCTGCTGGTCACGTTGAGAAGGAATTGTCGTAACTTGCAATTTTGAAATCGGCGGACTTGGCTACTGTTTTAACCTCCCAACCAGTTGATGCTACAGTAGAAAAATTGCCATCTATTAATACTGCCGCTACTGGAGAGAAATTGCAACAAAAAAAATGGGAATGCTTCAGGTGTTTGCAATAATCGGCGAGTTGGAGTTGATAAAACAAGATAGCCTAGTGCAAAATGTCAATGGGAGTCATGAGAAGGAGGTTGAACATGAGATAATGCAGCAAGTAGAAAATTCGAGCTATGACGGTAATGGAAATCATGGCTAGATAGTGGTTACAAAGAGGAAATCCGGAGGGACTCGAATTGGTTCTCCAATTAATTGTGTTGAGTAGAATCTGGGATCTAAGCAACACAGAGATATTGAAGGAGTTTTGGAGGATAATAACAAATTCTCTTTGATTGCTACTGAAATTGCTGCACCATCTCAGTCCGTAACAGTAGCTAATGAAAATGTAAAATCCATTGGGATTCAAATTTTGGAGAACTTGGATCCGATTCATGCAATGAAAAAGTTTGCTAAACTTGGAGAAGCTGCTCTGAGTGTGATTGATGAAGAAAATGCAATTGAAATAACTACTGGACAGCAGCAAAATGTGGAAGAAGTCGGGCACGAATCATCTCATTCTCCTACATTTCGAGTTAATGAGTACGGGATTGAAATCTTGGAGCGAACTAATCCTATTCATGCATTGAATGGACAAGGGGCTGCAACTAATTTTTCATCTAATCTGATGGAAATCAACAATATCAAGAAACAGTGCCAATTGTGGAGAAAATTGTTGAGAAGCCTCTGAATGTACATGCCCCAATATACATACCCGGGAAAAAGTTTAAGTCACCTGTTAACACTAAACAATGGATGGCATCATCTTATCCCAAACCAGTTGAGAATTTAGTTCCTACCAATGAAGCTTGTGTTGAAGTTCCTTCTACCACCTATGCTAATGAAAATGGCAATAGTGGAGATAGGAAATTATGGAGTAACCAGGTGGAGGAAGATGTGGAAGATTGTGAGATATCAGGTGGTAAACCAAGGGATTAGGAGCAATCTCTTGACTCAATTCTTTCTTCACAAGATATTAATGATATGTTTGATAAAAATGAAGTGGATAATGCGGATGTGCAGTTTCCAATGGAAAGTTTGAAAGCAAATAGTGAAGAAGTGGACAAACTTCCTGATAATACTCCAGGAAAAATAGTTCACAAACAGCAGCAAACTGCACTAGCAGATACTGGAGCAGTTCAGAGAGGGTACAACAAACTTGAAAGTGATGAACATGTGACTCCAAGTGCTAGTGTTCACAAGCCAAGCACCATTGTCCATAAACAGCAGAAACACGCAAGGGAGAATGAGACACCAGGGGACATACAATAATCTACCAACATTGCAATGACAACCAAATACTGCCCATGGCTCTTTAGGCGGAAAAGAGATTGCAAACAACCAAAAAATTCAGCAGAAGAAAAATAAAGGTGGTTCAGGAGCTAAACACAATCAAATAGTACAACATGATCCAGAGGCCAACAGTAAGAAGAATAATCAGGTAGTAGTCCAAAAATCCAAAGGTACTGATGCTATGCAAGTTGTAGTTCCTATTTGTGAAGAAGTCAGAATTGACATGGATGAAGAATCTACTACTCAAAATTTCATGAATGTGGCAAGGGATGGGGACATATCTCCTAGACATATGGAAAGTGTTAAAAGACACAAAACTCATACAAGGAAGGGTAGTTGGAATGGTAAAATGTCTGAGGAATTTGTTCCAAGGCAATTACCAATGAGACAGGCAAAGAAAAATGTGGCAGCTCCTAGCACTTCAACAAAATCCAAGAAGAAATGATGAATTTGCAAGAATTATTGGACAGGTTAGAAGATCAAGACAACAAGGAAGAGTTACAGAGCTTAAAAGATTTTATGAGTTCACAGAGCAAGGGTTTTAATTCTATCTTTGTACTTGTATTATTTTCTCATTACTTTAGTATCATCATTTGGAATATCATCACAGAGTGTGTTATAAACTCTGTGATGATCATCACATACTTGGCTTTATCAAGTTCATATTTTTTACATGCTTGCTAGGTAGAGTTAGTTTGCCTCATAGGATTAGTAAGGAGTCCCCCTTACTTGTACTTTACCTTTGGGTTTTTTTTTTCCCCTTTTAGAAAATTAATAAAACTAGCCCTAGGCCCAAAAAGCCTAGTGGACTTTTCTTGAAAAAAAAAATAGCCTAAAGCCACCTCAGTATTCGATATAAGAAGTTTCATGGGTCTAGCAGGCTATTACAGGCATTTTGTAGAGGGATTTTCCTCTATCTCATCCCCTTTGACTAGACTGACTCAAAAGAATGTCAAGTTTCAGTGGTCAGACGCTTGCGAGAAAAGTTTTGAGGAGTTGAAGAAGAGGTTGACTTCAACTCCAATCTTGACGCTACCGGATGGAACCAAAGGGTTTGTTGTTTATTGTGATGCTTCATGGGTTGGTCTTGGGTGCATTTAATGCATCACGGTAAAGTAATAGACTATGTATCCAAATAGCTCAAGGCTCATGAGAAGAATTATCCAATTCGTGATCGTGAGTTAGCAGTCGTGGTATTCGCGCTAAAGGTCTGAAGCCAATATTTGTATGGAGTGCCTATTGATATTTTCACAGATCACAGGAGTCTCCCGTACATCTTCAACCAAAGAGAGATGAATCTTCGTCAGAGAAGGTGGCTCGAATTGCTCAAGGATTATGATATGGATATCCTCTATCAAATATTATAGACGATGCTATCAGTCGGCATTCTATGGGAAGCTTAGCTCATATTGAGGCAGACAAGCGAACTATGACGAAGGAAGTCCACCACTTAGCAAGTCTAGGAGTTCAACTTCTGGACTCCAAAGATGGTGGCGTTGCGGTTCAGAACAGGGTTGAATCCTCCTTAGTAGCCGAAGTAAAGGAAAAACAGTTCAGTGATCCCCACTAGTTGTAGTTGAAAGAAGGAATTCACAAGCATAATACTATGGCTTTTGAACAAAGGGGAGATGATGGCACTTTGAGGTATAGAGGCAAACTATGTGGTCC
The DNA here is from genome assembly GCF_019175385.1 of Lycium barbarum. Classification (NCBI taxonomy): domain Eukaryota; kingdom Viridiplantae; phylum Streptophyta; class Magnoliopsida; order Solanales; family Solanaceae; genus Lycium; species Lycium barbarum. Next base: position 107,291,031 of record NC_083338.1, read on the forward strand.
AGATATAGATGGGCTCAGAGAGCAAATTATGTCTGAAGCCCACTATTCCAGATATTCTATTCACCCAGATTCCACAAAGATGTATCATGATCTTAAGGAGATTTATTGATGGAACGACATAAAAAAAAACATAGCACATTTTATGGCAAAGTGTCCAAATTGTCATCAGGTGAAAGTCGAACACTAGAGGCCTGGTGGTTCGGCTTAGAGTATAGAAATTCCCGTTTAGAAATGGGAGATGATAAACATAGACTTCATAACATGTGTTGCCTTGATTGTTTCGGAAGCATGATTCGATTTGGGTGATTGTAGACCTACTTACCAAGTTAGCTCACTTCTTGCTAGTTAAGACTACAGATTCAGCAGAGGATTATTTCAAGTTGTATATCCAAGAAATTGTCCAATTGAATAGGACAGTTCACAGCGAACTTTTGGAAATCCTTTCAGAAATGATTGGGCACAAGGGTGAACCTCTGCACAACTTTTCATCCTCAGACAGATGGCAAGGCAGAGCACACTATTCAGACTCTTAAGGATATGTTGAGGGCGTGAGCTATCGATTTTAAAGGTAATTAGGATGAACATCTACTGTTCATTGAGTTTGCCTATAATAACAACTACCACTCTAGTATCAAGATGGCATCGTACGAAGCTTTTTATGGGAGAAGGTGTAGATCACCAATTAGTTGGTTCGAAGTTGGCGAAACAGAGTTGTTGGGACTAGACTTGGTCTATCAAGCTATGGATAAATTCAAGTTTATTCAAGAGCGTTTGAAGACGACTCAGAGTCGCCAAAAGTCCTATGCAGACGTGCAGTGTAGTGACCTATAATTCCAAGTTGATGATTCGTTGTTTCTGAAAGTGTCGCCTATGGAAGGCGTTATGAGATTTGTAAAGAAGAGGAAACTCATCCCCTGCTACATTAGGTCATATAGAATCCTACGAAGGATCGGGAAAGTGGCTTATGAATTAGAATTTCCACAAGAATTAGCTATTGTACACCCAGTATTTCATGTGTCTATGTTGATGAAGCTCATGGGAGACTCGTCTCTATTTGTTCCTATAGAGATCACAGGAGTTATAAATAGCCTATCTTACGAAGAGAATCCAATGGCAATTCTTGATCGTCAAATCCGCAAGTTGAGAACTAAAGATATTGCTTTAGTGAAAGCAATATGGAGAAATCAGAAAGTTGAAGAGGCTACGTGGGAAGCCGAAGAGGACATGTCCAGATATCCCCATCTCTTTGAAGAGAAAGCAGAAAATGTTGAAGGTAACTAACCTTTTCATTCAGACCTTATGTTATGATCTCCATGTCTTTCAAGTATTCATTCATCCAGTATTCAGTTAGACAATAGTCATTCAGTTCTGTAGTCATTCAAATCAGTACCTATTCAGTTCAGTAGCTCAGTAGTTGAGTAATCATGTATTCACTCAGTTAAGTATGCGTGTGTTCATGTTAGTTCAGTGATCACGTGTTTCAGCTAGTCAGTTTTAGGTAGCTTACTTACAGAGTAAACTCTGCCAAAGTTTTCGTAGAGTCTCAGAGTTTGCAACCAAGGGGGAATGATCCCACTTATAGCCAAGACAATCATTCGAGGATGAATGATCCCAAGAGGGAGATAATGTAACACTCGGTAAATTTGGATTAGGTGTGGATACGTTAAATGAGTGTTAATGTGACATCTTATACATGTGAAATCCCATCGGTATGAGTTTGGGTGGAAATAGACGTTTTGGAATCAAGACGGATAGTGAGGTGCATAAGATTCGATAGAATCGACTAAGTTTTTGATAAGTCTGTCTCCCAGCCTGATTCATTGATTCGTTGGGTATGTGAGAAAACTCAAAACATAAAAGTTGTAGCCCTTTGAAATACCTTTCCAACGATATATTATGAAGCTCAAACGGAGCTCTGTGCTACCAATTTACTAAACGTTGTCGACAAGTCGAAAAACATAAAATTTTGGCTAAGTATGAAATGGACAGGGGTGCTCGCTCATCCAGAGCCCATGCTCAGCGAGGTAGGGGATCCAAAAGTGAAAAAAATCGACTAAGTCAATTTTGACAGGGTGAGCTCGCTGAGCGAAGCTCAAAGTGAGGTACGACCTCGCTGAGCGAGGCCCATATCGAGGTCACCCCTTGCTTTGCATTGCACTCGGCGAGCCAGGTGGTCCAAATGCCCAGTGATAGAAACTCAACAGTTAACTCAAAATTTCGTATATCAGACATTCCAACTTCGTAGAAAACCCCTCAAGGATGATTTTTCTCTCCTCTCAAACCCCTCACATCAAGGTAAGAACACCTCTTCGATTTTTAATCAATCCTAGCACTAAATACATAATTCTAAACATGATTCTTAAGCAAAACATAGGATTTCCAAGGTAATTCTTCTCAAGTGATTCAAGCTAGGGTTTGAGTGTTTTTCGTCAGAAAAGTGCACTAGTTCATTGGACTTGGAACGTTCACAGGTATGTAAGGCTAACTATCTACATGTGGGAATGTTATTAATCTTCCCCATGCCTCGTTCTTCACGATTGTTATGAATTTTATCAGAAATAAATATTATACCTTAGTTCATGAAAAGTTCAAGACTTCTATATGTTGAGAATATAGTTTCGTAGTTGTTCATGATTATCATTCTGAATATTGTCAATTCAGTACGTAATCAATATAGACTTGTGTTTAACCCTTGTGAGTCTCAGTCTAGAATACTCAACACGTTTATAAATAGTTAAAGCTTCAAGTCTTATAATTAGTTCAAGAATGCATGTCTCAGTGGGTCATTGCTCAATATGTCAGTGTTGTATCTTTCAGCATGATTCTTAGTTCTTTTACATAAATTGTTTAATATTGAACACCTATGTCATTGGGCCTGAGGCCGTAGTTATGTATAAATATACATGGGCATGAGGCTGTAGTTTGTGCACATATATATTGGGCCTGAGGCCGTAGATTATTTAATCAGATAACCAAGTGGTTCCTCATTCAAAATAGCGAGTATTCGTATCTTTACTTCTTCGTTCAATTCAGTTATCAGTTATTAGTTCAGTTTCAGTTTTAGTATTTACAATTCTTTCTTTCAGTGTTTTACATACCGGTGCAATTCAAATGTACTGACATCCCTTTTTTCCCGAGATGCAGGTAATGATTTACAGGTTGATGATTCTTCTTGCTAGGATATCTCGCATCATATATTGGTGAGACCCAGTCTTTTAGGGCATTATCCCTTTTGTTTTACTCTTTATACTATTTCTGTTAGTAAGGTATGCCAGAGGCCTTGTCCCAATAAATAGTTAGCATTTTAGTATTCTTTAGAGGCTTCGTAGACTATCATCCAGTCAGTCAGATGTTAGTAGGTTCTTATGTGTTAGCCTTGTCGGCTACTCGTTTATACTTGCAAACTTTTCAGTACTTTCCAGATTTATCATATATCAGGAAGACTCTTTAGTAGATCACCATGTTGTGTGTTTACATTCCGCTTACAATTATACCACATGTTGATCCAGCCAGCCAGCTGGTTCGCTCGGTCACATGCAGTCATGTACCAAGTGTCGTGTTATTCTCAGGCCATGGTTCAAGGCGTGACAGCCGGAGCAAACGTTTCATTGTAATCAAATGCTTCCTTCTGTTTATTTCTGAAAATGACTAATCGAGCTTTATATTGCTCGATTGTGCAGTTAGAGTTGTAGTTGATCTTTTACACCCATCTACATCTGAGCGCTTTCTTATCCGGTGGCAATGTTTCTAATGTCCATGTTCCATTGTCATTCAAGAAGGTTTTTGGCTCGGTTCCTGCTGTGATTGCTGCAAGGAAGATTTTGAGTTGCGAGGAAAAATTATCACAAGATATATAGTGAACCAAATGATAAAGTGCACCTAAGGGTTGCTGAGGATCAGGTGGACGAATTGATGGACTTTGTTTTCAAAATGATTCAGTGACGCAGTCGCACAACCTAATCGATTCATGCTTCTGACGTTTCCCCCGACCCAATTGTTCATCTGAGGACATTTCGTTGGTCCGGACACCTTTCGTCTTTACTTCCTCTATGTTTTCTATGTATAGATCGGCATATGTCTTGTCTAATTTTGACTGATTCGTAGGTTCAGTATCCGGTGTCTGTACTTCATCCAACCGAGTTTTATTCGTACCTACATTGTCAGTCCGGTCTTTTTCGAAGTTATGCTGATTTCTTTCTCCCTCCCTTTCAGCCCAGATCACTTCTATGTTGTCGACCAAGTTACTTGATCCTGCAGCAAAGGGGAACTTAGTCTCATAGAAGTCCACATTTCTTGAGACTAAATATTCATCCTTCTCTAAGTCATACAATCTTCAATTCTTCTTTCCATAGGGGTATCCCATGAAGACACATCTACGACTCCGACTCTCAAGCATGTCCCTCATTCTTTCTTTTGTGTGTGCATAGCATAGTGACCTTATCACCTTTAAATGATCATACTGGGGCGCCTCCATGTATAAAATTTCATAGGGGGTTTCCCATTCAAAACTGAAGATGGTGTTCTATTGATTAAACACCCCACAGTCAAAACACATTCTTTCCGAAATTTGACCGTAAGATGACCCTGAAATGTCAATGCTCGTGCCATATTAAGAATGTGACGGTGTTCTATTCGACTGTTCTATTCTACTTTGGTGTCCCTATGCAAGATGTTTGAAAAAGAATTTTATGTTCGAAGAAGTAAGTCTTCATACATGTGAACTCAGTTCCGTTATCACTTCTAACAATCTTCACCCTCTTACCAAACTTCTTATCCACCAAGGCGAGAAATTCTTCAAGGTTTGGGACACTTCTTTCTTATCGACAAAAACAAAAATCCACATCGCTAGCGAATGACCATCCACAACAGTAAAAAAATACGAAGCACCATAAGAAAAAATGGTTTTGTTCGGTCCCCATAAATCACAATGAATCATTTCAAAAATACCTGAATCTATATTATCACTTAAAAGAAAAACACTTATTGTTTTCTTTGCCCTTTGGCATACATCACATTCTTTATCTAATCTAATACTACTCTCTTTTAGACCTAATGTCGTAATGGACTTCGTTACATGTGTGGAAGGATGACCTAACCGTTCGTGCCAAAGATTGAAACAATCGACTACCTCCGTCTTCATAGCTTGTATCAACGGTACATTCCAAAAATAGTAAAGTCTGCCTCGATGTTCACGCATTCCAGGCAGCTTTTTCGTGGTAGGGTCCTTTATAGCTCACATAATTTTGTTAAATTTTACTTCACAATCTAAATGATCAACAGTTGTGACACATAAAATAAATCTCATGTTAATTCCGGAACGTAACGGACATCTTTCAACCAGATCCTATTATATAGCCTGGTTGTTCCTTCTCTCGTGTCCTTTGAGCTGCTTCCATCTAGAAGCCCAACCGGACACCTAGGAATGTACCACTAATCGCTCAATTCCTCCGGATTAACTGTCAAATGGTTGGTAGCTTCGGAATCAATCATCCAAGATGAGTTTTCGGCCTTCCCATCCATCTTGTCATTTAGGTTTATTCCTTGGGAATTCAAAACCTGAGTCACAGTCTTTCGGATCTCACCGCTCAATTGTGAGGTCCTGTCCCGCCTGCGCTCACCAGTCCTTTCTCTGCCTAAGTTCCTTCTTTGGCAACCATATCGTTAGCTCAATGTTGCCTCTTCCATGACTGGATCCCGGTCCACCCCTCTGCTGCTGTTGTTGTCCTCGTCCTCTTTGTCTAGTTTTTTAATCTTTTTTTTTTTTCCGGCCACCAATCTGGATAACCAATGAGTCGAAACCATTAGTCCACAACGTGTCTGGATCTCTCCATCCACAACGTTTCTGGATCTCTTGCAATATGTGCATAATGAACCACGGTCTTTCCCTTCACCATGGTCATGGTAAAGGTTTCTCCTTTGTACGCCAAAAGCGATGGCTTCACTCTGGTCCTTCATTTTCGGTGTGATTCCTCTCACGCGCTCCTTTTGTACCGCTTCGAATAGACCTTGTTCATTGATGGAAACGATTCCTGGGCCAGCATGTTCAACTTGACCATTCCATACATTGCCCCCATCCAATCCCATGAGGAAAAGATATTTTATCTTCTTCTCTTTTAGCTTCTAGGACTGTTTCTAGATTGCACGTACAAGTTGGAATCTATTCGTAATTCGCCAATTCCTCCCACAACATAGTGAGTTTTCCATTGTAATTCACTATGGTCCTGTCCTTCTGCTTACACTCCACAAGTTCCTCCTATTGTTGTTGCATCCGAGGTCTGTTAATAACGGTGAACCGCTCTTTATGTAAAATCATTGAGCGAAGTGTTGGTTCTTATCTATGACACCAACAGTGAGTTTATAGTCCACCAATGTTCCAAGTTCGGCGACTCTTCATCCGCCTTCTTGATTGTACCATGGACGAAGCCGAACTTCTTTCTTGCTCTTTGGGTTGTCCTCATGGATCTAGCTCATTATTCATAATTTTCACCCTTCAATTGGACTTGTCTCACCACAATTCTAGGGTTATCATTCGACGTAATATCGTAGGGAGAGATGTTTTTTCTTTGAGTTTTGTTTTCTTCGTCGGCGATTCCTTAGCCGTTATCGGTGGTTTCTTTACCGTCACCTGCCATTATTTTAGAGTTTTTGTGTTCTTTCTAATGTGACTCTGATACTATATTAAAATCAAGACAACAACGAGAATTTGGAGAGACAAGAATAATGGGAGAATTCTTTCTGTTTTGTATTTATCAAGATGACCTCCTTATATAAAAGGAAGGTCCTCCTTACCCTAGTTTAATAGGTAACCCTATTTTAATAGAACTACACATCATATATTACCATAATTACAATTTCACTATAAATAGACTAAAACTATTACAATTAGACTAAAATATGGTTCCATTGACGTGGGTTTCACCGACTCAGACATTACCGGACAAACTGATCTGGTCACATCAGGTCTCAACAAATGCAAATAAAAAAAAATGAAAGGAAGTAATGGCAGTAATTGATGTCATTATCATATACGATGAATTTACTATCAAAAGAAGGGAAATGATAATACTTAAATACTATGAGATATAAAAGGATACAAACAAAAACTAATGATACTAATTAATTACTATAAGAAAGGAGAAAAACTTTTAATTTTTTTTTTCGGGTGTTCCTTGCCAAAACCAAAACGGTTAATTACCTGATTTATTTCTCTAAGTTTGAGCAGTTACATGTGAGACTTTTAAGTACAGGTTGCTTCAATGTTAGGTGAATTTATAGCCTTTTGTTCATGACTTTGTGGCGTTCGAAGTGAGATTAATTGTAATTAGTATGATGAAAATAAATATTGATTGAAAAGGAGAAAGGAGGAAAAAAGACCAAAAGAGAAGAATCTTGGCTAAGGAATTATGCCGTATCATCATCCTATAAACCACAATTATAATATACACTACAGATTTTTCGGAAAACAATGAGATTTGCTATTGTACTCTCACAAATAAGTTATATTTGCCCTTCATTATATCTTTTCAACATATTTGCTCTTGTTATGCAACTTTAGGGTCATATTTGCTCTTGTTATGCAACTTTATGGCCATATTTGCCCTCATATCCTAAAACAATCATATTTATCCTTACTCCGTTAAATTCTCATGTCTCATCTTAATTTTCCTATGTGACTCCTATTTGATTTTTTTCCCAATTAAATCTCTCTCCAAAAAGAAAAATATTGCAACATTATTTCCATCTGAACAGTTCTATCTACTATTTTACTTTAAAGAATTACGATTTTGTTAAACATATTTTTGTGCAAGGGACTAGAAATTATTACATGTGAACCCTACCCTTTTTTTGAAATAAATAACAATCCCCCGTCAATGCTTAATGCCCTTTAAAAAAAAATTAAAAAAGCAAAAACACAAACCATGATTTAATACTTTTTCATTACTCTAGAATCATCTGACAAAATTGTGAAAAGATAATAAATTAAAAACAAATTGTGGTATCGTATGAAAAACAAAATGAACAAAATTAAAAAGTAGACTCAACGCAAACTCCGAATACTATTCATTACTCAAAGAAATATGCCTGAAATTTTAGTAAATTAAAATTAGGAAAAGCTACTATGAGTATAATATAGCTTTGTACTATAATGAGCAAACTACTTCAGCTGGCCACCTCTAGAAGACATCATTTTCCCAGTATTGGGTCTACATTAGTTTTCACTAACTTCAACGACTTTTTATTCCTGGGGATTACAGGGAAGATTTTTATTTTTCAAATCAATAAAAATATGCATCAATTAATGTGAATACATTGGTAATTATGTATTTATTATTTTTTTAAACAGCGTGAAAAATCTAAAGTGGACAAGTAAAAGTGAACGGAGGGAGTATATATCAAAACGAAAAGGGAGATTGACTATTTAACTTTCATGGGACCCAAACTTTTGCTTGTTGATCAGACATCAAAATGAGTAAGTCATATCCATGACGTATATACATGAGAAATGAGTGAGTAGATTCAATTGAAAGAAGAAGAAGTCACATAGACGTTACATAGAATAATTAAGGTGAAATATAGGGATCTAACGAAGTAAGAATAAATATGACTTCTTTTAGAGTACAAGGGTAAATATGGCTCTAAAATTGGATGACAACGACAAATATGTGGAAGAATTATAACGAAGGGCAAACATAGCTTATGTGAGAGTACAAGAGCAAATTTGACCCTTTTTTGATACATTTTTGGAACCCCCCCCCGCCCCCCCCCCCCCCCTCTCCTATTTTACCCTCCAAAGACTTTTTATACTCATCTTCTAGGTTGCTCCAAGAAAGCATAAAACTCAGCAATGTCTTTCATTTCATTTAGATTTATTTAAATATAAGTCTCAAAATTATAATATATCTAAGAAATTATATCATACATCATCGGAAAAACGTATTTCCTACCTCACCTTATTTCATTGGAAATTGAGCCGAGGGTCTATCGAAAACAACCTCTCTACCTCACAAAGGTTGGGGTAAGGTCTGTGTACATCATACACTCCCCAAACCTCACTTGCGGGATTACACTGGGTTTTTTGTTATTTGTTTTGTTGTACCTTGTTTCATAGGTACAAAAGCTTTCAGAGGGTAAATTAAGAAGGGCGTGATTTGTTCCCAGTACACAAATAAAGAGAAAAAACGCTCGCAAAATCCTAGCGACTTCCATGCAAAATGCTACCTTCTAATACATCGTCACCAATAACATGGTTGCCTTGGCCGCTGGCCAGCCTACTCTGTTGGCTGGCCAGACTTCTAATCCATCTCTCTCTACCGCTGACATCAACCGCAATGACACGAAATCTCCCAAACTTGATTACAGAAAATTTTTCCAACCAAAAAATCCAAACCCCATGCAAAACCCTACGTCAACTATTCCATTGAAGAAGATTACTTATCATAATGGTGTTCCTGTTCTCCGTTGGAGGCAGAAGGAGGTCGATCATATTGAACCATTGGAGAACCTAAAACATGTAGTTGTTGGCAAATTCTCTTATGGATGGCCACAGTTGGAGGAGCTCAGGACAATTATTCTATACCATGTGGAATGAAAGGAAAGTGCCAAATAAGTTTATTTCGTGATAGTGCATGTTCTCATTAGACTGTCTTGTATGGAGGATTTTATAAATCTATGCTCAAAAGGCATTTATTATTTGCAATCGAGGAATGGGTTTTCATATCAAATGATACCTTTGGTATATGATTCTAAATTCAAAGTGGATGAAGAAACATTTAAGGTTATCTCATTGATCTACTTTTCTTATCTTTTACCTACTTTGTTTGCAAGGAATCCTTGTTCTCTCTTTCATCTGCTATTGGGATTCCTTTACAAGTTGATCTAGCTACTATCAATCGAACAAGACAAAGTTTTTCCAAGGTTAAACTCTTAATGAATCTACTATCGGATCTCCCAAAATATGTTGATATGGAGATAGAAGATGAGGATACAAAGGAGGTGAGAATTGAGAAAGTGAAAATTCATTATGATTACTTACCAAAATATTATAGTGAATGTATATTACAAGGGCATAATGAAAGTGAATGTTGAACATTCATCCTGAACTAGTTGTCCATAAGGAAGAAGAAGTGAAAGAATTAGCAAAGCCTTCAGAGAAAGGAAAGGAAATAATGGTGAGGGAGGAGGTTCAAGCATCTCATGTTCAGAAGATAAAGTTTCAGCATAGTAGGACAAGATATAATGTAAGGTTATTATCCAGTGGAAGGGTGATCGGTGATCCAGGAAATTAAAATGCAGTAAAGGACAATAGAGTTTACCATGGTCCTAATCAAGGGAATGATGATTCATCAATGGGAAAGCCAAGCACAAATGATAGTAAGGTTACAATGGTGACCGTTCAAAACATTTTTGATGTATTACAAGATCCTACTTTGAACAATGACAAGGAAGACAACAAGGATGATAACGAAGGAGATGATGATGGGATTAATGAAACAGTAGAAGAACACCAGGTGCAGGATATGCAAACAAAGAATATGTCGAGACATCAAAAAGAGGCTGATAGGGATGAGATTAAAGTGGAGATGAATGTAGCAGAATCTTTAGCAGATGATCTTACCTGAGTGGAAACCGGAGATGATTCACCAGTCGAAGGTGTCATAGCCACATGTCAAAAGATTGTAGTAGTTGAGGAGGAAGTTGCAAATAAAGAAGCTACAATCTCAGAAGTTCAATCAGTCATGGCTGATAGTAACCAATCATAATCAGTATTGGATGTAGAGGACATAATGGATATTGAGAAGACAGAGGCTGAAGTTAGTGATAAAAAGCAGATGGGAAAAGATAGTTCTCCTATGGTAGTAAACAAAGAAGAGGAAAATTCCGAAGTTTCATTTGCAGGGGTTAAGAATCAGACTCCCATGGTATTTTCAGAAGTTCACAAATAGATGGGGAGGAAATTGATTAGGAGAATGGGAAGGAGAAAATAGAAGATGAACCTGATGATAGATATAAAAAGAGGAACGTGCAGAATGTTGCAACTTACCTTCCTATGAGAGATAAAGATATTTAGGAGGTGAACTTGCCCTTGGCTGTCATTCAGGAGGTATCAACCTCTAAATGTAGGAAAGAAGTTTTCACCAAACAAAGCATTGCATGATGTTGTTTCACATTGTTTAGAGTTTGCTGGTGAAGAAAGGAAAGAAAATATGATTCAAGTTAATGCTAACAAAGAAGATGCTGATTATGCACAACTGGATAAGGTTTTAGAAAAAGTCAGTAGAGAAGCAGGAATTTCTCCTAAGTCTTAAGCAAAAGGCCTACAAAAGGAAAGATACAAGGGAAAGCAGAAATTCAACAAGTAATAAGGAATTTGCTAAAGAGGGGCTCTTCCAAAAATAGTTTTAAATGATAGTTAAAACACTTTTTTGGAACATCAGATTTGTAAATACTCAACAAGCTTTCCATAGAGTTCAAATGCTGCATAGCAATCATAGATTTTTCTTGATTGCTCTAATGGAACCTTTTCAACGTCATAGACAAATTCAAAAATATCGAAGGAAACTATGCATGCCTTACGCTAATTTTAATTGTAATGGTAAAATCTGGTTTTTTGTTGAAAACAAGGTGGATATAGAAGTGTTACTAGATACTGAACAACTAATAACTATTAAACTGTTCTTTCAACAATTCAATAAGACAACGATTATCTCTATGGTATATGCCAAATGTGATGAAATGGAAAGATTGCATCTTTGGGACAATCTGTATGGTTTGGCTAGTTATATGTCTTTTCCTTGGTTAGCTGGGGGTGATTTCAATGTTATTATGAATGAGGAGGAAAAGATAGGTGTCTTACCAGTATTCCCTCAAGAATAAGAGGATTTTGCTTTCTGCATGTATTCTTGTGAACTGCATGAGATCCCTTTTAAAGGGAGTTCCTTCACATGGTGGGATGGGAGGGCAGAAAGTGACAGTATTTTTAAGAAACTATATAGATTGCTATATAATGATCTCTTTCAGAAATGGTTTGAGAAGAACAGGTTCAGATCATGCTCCTTTGTTATTATCTGGTGGAGATAATGTTCAGCCTATTGCTAAACCATTCTGGTTCTTAAAATTTTGGAAGGAGCATGAATATTTCCTTGACTTGATCAGAAAACACTGGGTATCAGACTTCTCAGAAGATGCTTTTCTAACATTCAAACTCAAACTGAAGAATGTTAAGATAGCATTGAGTAGGTGGAGCATGGATACTTTTGGAGATATTTTTAAACAGCTTACTATGAGGGAAGGTATTGTTAGAATCAAAGAACAGTTGTTTGAAGAAGAATCTATAGATCAGAACAAAATGGTTCTACAAATAGCACAAGCTAAACTAAAACTTTATCTACATTATAAAGAAGAATTTTGTAGATAGAAAGAAGGACTGGATTGTTTCTTAGAAGGTGATAAAAATACCATATTTTTTAATAGTTTGGTTAAGGGCAGGGGAAAAAAATTCAGGTTAAAAGAATTCAGAATTCTGAAGGTGTTTGGCTAGAAGAAGCAGATAAAATTGCAAATGAGGCAGTTTCATTTTATCACAAGCAATTCACTCAGTCGAGGTAGTTTAAGGACTATTCTATTCTCAACCATATTCCTGAAATGTTTAGATAAGAAGACAATGTTTTGGTGGAAAAGCTTCTAACCATGGAAGAAATGAAAAGGGTTGTTTTTGAGTTATTAGGAGATAGTTCATGTGGTCCAGATGGTTTTTCTGCTATTTTTATATCAGAAGTGTTGGGAAGTGATAAAAGTGGATGTATTTAATGTAGTCAAAGCTTTTTTTAAGGCTATACTCTTCCCAAACCTATAACACATACCAATTTGGTGCAGTTGCCTAATGTTACACCTTGTAAAAGTTCGCGTTGGTTGCGTCGTAAAAAAACTAATGTAAGCCCGGAGAGGCCATTAAACCCCTATATGGTTAAGAAGACTTTTAATAAGTGTTTTGTATGTATCTTAAGGTTTCAGAGTTAAACAAATTGAAGGATATGAGTTCGTCAAAAAGTTGGATGTTGGTGTCATTTTCATGGACCGTAGAATGGTTTTACGACCCGTGAAAGATTGAGGCTCACCATGGAATTGGTGGTAGAAACTTCAAATTTGGGGGCTGTTTCACAGTGACCTTTGATGGCCCGTGAAACATTTCACAGTTGCAAAGCCACTGTAGAATGTTTCTGCGGGGCGTAAAGCCACCGTAGAAGTGGAGGAAGTGGCTGACATTTGGTGTTTTAAATGAGTTTAACTGGCCATTTTTCATCATTTCACCCCATATTTCGTCCATATACTCCCCCAAACTCTCTTTATTAGTTCTTGAAGAAATCTAAGGTGAAACTCAACCCTTTTATCCTAAACCAACATAAAAGATTGGCTAAAGTACGGAAAAGCACTTCTAAGATGTTGTTGTAATGTTGAATGTTATTGTAAGCTATCAAAGGCTTAGATTATGAGTTGAGGTATTGCTTGTGCTTGAGTTCAAATCGATGTTTGTTGGAGAAAATGAATGGAAGGAACATGAACTAGTGCCTAGAAATACTAGCTAAAGTCTTGTGGACTGTTTTCTTGTTGTTTTTTATGAACATTCTTGTTATCATGATATGAGTAAAGTTGACTCAAAGTAAGAGATTCTTAAGGGTGACATAGGTTATATGGGTTCCAATCTGAGCTTGCTGCTCGTCGTGAGATATTGATAACTTGTTCTTATTACATTATGGCTTGTTATTGATATTTATGCTTGCTGGATTGCTCTAGTTGTTGTTGTTGGTATGTGGTATTGGAGGAAGCCCTTGTTACAGGGGAAATGCTGCCCGAATTTATGTAAACGAGCTACTAGTTTATGTACGGACTTAACTTTGACTTAGTATTGATCATGGACTCCTTCATGCTATTGTAGATTGGGTTGAATTGTTTGGAGAATTACTTGAGAGGTATATACGACTCAGTGGGATCAAGGTATGTTAAGGTTAATCCTTCTTGTTTTAGGATGATCTATATGAAACAAGACGTAACAAAAATGCTACGCCATAACGACTCCGCTCTTAGTAGGTAGACCTATCCATGTTGTTTCATGTCCTAATAGTATTGTTTTCATAAAGTCAACTCTTGTGATTCATGAGTTCTGTAGAGTCATGTAACGATAATGATGTTAGTCTCATAATGATGTTCGCAGGTGTAACGATCTTATGTCACTCCAACAAATTCACAAAGGACTCTTATCATACTTATGCATTTACATATATACGATATTATTATAATGATGCCTACAGAGGCTGATGGCAATATATATATATATATATCTATATGTACAAATGGCGTTATATGCACACCACTGATCAGTTAGCCATGGTGATGATGCCCATAGAGGCTTGATGGCGTTATATAAGCATATATATATATATATATGTATGAACGACGTTATATAAGCATATTTGCAGTACTTATGCATACCATATCCCTTAGAGGCATTTTAGATTTACAAGTTAACTTCTATTATCTCATATTACTTTCATGTCTTTCTTATGCTATTTTCGTGCCTTTCATACTCAGTACTTTATTCGTAATGACGTCCTTTTTGCCTGGGGATGTTGTGTTTCATGTCTGCAGGTTCTGATAAATAGGGTGACAGTTTGCATCAGTAAGACGCTTATTCAGCTTGGTATTGAGGAACTCCACTTGCATCGAAGTTTCTGTCTAGACTTGGTACGATATTTTTTATGCACATATGGGTATGGCGGGGCCCTCTCCCAACCTTATGATAGTCATGTACTCCAATACAGGCTTGTAGACAATTATGATGTAGATAGATGTTGTAGGGACTTGTTGGCCGGTGTTTTTCTGTACATATATTCCTGAGAGCCTTGTCGGCTCGTTCTATTGGGTCCAGTATATTTATATATGTATGTCATTTCGGACTTGTCTCCTTTTAGCTTATTTCTCCTATTAGTTAGTAGGTTGTCGTATGGTGACCCTCGTGGTCTCCCCTTTATCTATGATTATGTTTTGAAAGCAAGTTATTGAGGTGCTCAGCAAGTAAGGCTCGGGTGCCTGTCATGGCCCTCTAATTTGGGTCATGACAAACTTGGTATCAGAGCAGGTCTGTTTGTAGCGTCGTCTACAAGCCATGTCTAGTAGAGTCTTGTTTATGTGTGTTGGGCACCGCACTTATAAACAGGAGGCTACAAGGCATTTAGGGTGGCTGTCCTTTCTTCTTATCTTAGATCATGGGATAAAGATATGTCGTAAGAATTCATTTTCTAATAACGTGTTTTTATTACAGTAATGCCTGTGACGAGGAAAGCTTCAGCAAGCCAGAGAGGCTAAGTTGTGGCAGATGAGGGTACCAGTAGGGTGCCACATGTACATGTGGGCCAGGGTGAGTCTCAGAGTAAGGCCCCACCTCGAACTTCTCAGACTCCGCCTGCTCCAGAGGAGCTAAGGGGGGTTGCGGTACCCCAGTTCCTCCACCTGATGCATTGGGCCAGGAAATGCGAGATGTTATACGATTATTGACTCGGTTAGTGGCCGCTTAGGCCTAGCGGCAGGGTATAAGTGCTGGTTATGTTGATAGGGCTGTAGTGCCTGGGTTCAAGACTTCATCAATTTGGACCTTCAAGTATTTACAGGATCAGATCCAGATGAGGGCCCGCAGAACTTTACAGATTCAATGCAGAGGACATTGAGGGAAATAAATGCTTCTGACACTGAGTGAGTAGAGTTATCTTTCTACTGGTTGCGGGATATTGTCGTTCAGTGGTATGAGACTTGGGAGTTGCACGAATATACCTCAAGCAATGTGGCAGGAGTTCACAGAGGCTTTTCTCCGACACTATCTACCAGTGCAAATTCTACGGGCTCGAGTTGATGAATTTCTGAATCTACACTATGGGGACATGAGTGTTCAGGATTACTGTGTTCGCTTTGACTCAGTAGCCAGGTATGCTCCCATGATTGTAGCTGTTATGGAGGATCGGGTACACATATTTGTGATTGGACTTGGTCGCGTTTGATTATGATTGCATGACAGTCTCACTTAAGGAGGGTATGGATATTGCTCATATTCAGGCATATGCTCAGGCCTTAGAGAAGCATAAGCAATAGCAATGAGCCGATCGAAATCATGATAGAGTTCAGAATAAAAGGGCTACATCGACATATTCTTACGGTGATTTTGGGGTTGTTATAGATCACAGTTTCTAAGGCGTTCAGACCATCCAGTGGCTAGTTGTTATATCCCGTGTTTTCACACGTTGGAAAAATTTAGAAATAATCTTGACTTGTAAGAAATAAGGTCATAGTTGATTTTTATTGAACATAGGAGTTGCGCATGAAAGAATAGTGTCGTGGAAGTGTGGGATAAGGCTAAGGGCAATGTTGGAATTTTGGAAATTAGTTTCGGGAATTACAAAACGTGAACTATAAATCATTGGGCTAAAAAAAATGAAATGAAATTGAGGCCCAAAGTTAGGAGCATGGCCGGCCAATAGGGCCATGATCCAAGTCCACTTACTTGGTCATGTGCTTGGTCATGTGACCAAGTCTTCTTATTATATTCATTAGAATACTTAAGAAATTAGAAGACAAGAAACAAAGCAAACAAGAGAGAAAGAAGAGAAGGGTTTCGGGTTTGGCTTGGAAATTTGCCTCCCAAAAATATTGCTCCTAAAATTTTTCTTTTGTGGTTTTCCTACTAAATTGAGTAGCCTCTTCAACTTGGTGTAGTTGTCTTGGAGGAAGAAGCACTTGGTTCCTCAATTTGATCACTTGTTCAAGTAAAGAGGACTAGAGGATAAGGTAAGAATTCATTCCTTATTCTTGTGTTGTAAAGTCTTGTTTGTGTTATAGTATGTAGAAATGTGTTGATTGTATGGAAAAAATGGAAGTTTGCAAAGTGGGTGTGTGATGTATATGTGTAGCCGTGTGTATGTACATGTTGTATAGCCATAATGTGTTGAATTCATGTTATATTCTAGTTGTAGTTGTGATGAAATGCATATTGGAATTGGAAATGGAATGAATTTAGTTGAAGTTGATAAAGGGAGCATATGGCCGTATGGTATGTTAGAGTTGGAATGGAAATGGATTAAGTTGTTTAGTGTGTTAGTTGTGTTATTGTGATGCTTGTAATGTAAATGAAAGTAAAATGATATAAGTTTGCTATGAAATGGAGCATAGAAGTTTATGTCGTTTTAGAATGATTTTACGATATTATGGGAATGAAGTTATTAGGTTGTAAATTATGATGGGTGTTGATGAATTTGGAAATTGGAAACATGTTATGAATATGTATGCCAAAGATTAGAAGTTTTGAGCGAATTATGACTTTGACGGAAAGTTTGTATATTATGTATATCGTGTGTATAACTTGAGGAAATGATATGAAACGCTTCTAAACTATGTTGTGATGAACTAGTTTGATAATGAATGTGAAATCATTGAAATTGGTTTGGAAATTGAAGTTGAAATGAAGATGATGGCATTATGTCGGCAAGTAGAACTAGTGGTGCCATATTGTGTTTCTAATGTTTGTTGTTGATGTTGATGTTGTTGTTTGGGTTGTTGTTGATGGTGTTGAGCCGATTTGAATTCTCGGGGATGCTATATGTATAGGGGAAGTGCTGCCGAAATTTCGGTAGACAAATATGAGTTGAATTGAATTCGTAGCATCTATAACTTACAATTGGTAAACTTGACCATTTGTAGATTTTTGACAAAACGGGAAGTGAGTTTGGAGAGGCGTAAGGAGCTTGAAAGGTATGTAAAGCTACCCCGATCCTTCTTTTGGCATGCCTAAGTGTATTAGAATCGGATTCGGTCCTCGAAAGACTTTCTGCCCATCGGAATCCGCAAGTGAAAATATCACTTTTCCTTTCAGTATGATTAAACTCTTTTGGTATGCTTTCTTGAAAATTATGCAAACTTTCTCTAAACTCCATGGAAAGCTATAGAACGTCCGTAGAACCTTTGTAGGTGACCCCATAAGCTTAAAACATGTAATTTGAGCCCACCGCCTTGCTTGTTCCGAGGTGGGCCCACTATTCCCGATTTTGCCCTTATTGTACTCAAGTCTTGCTTTCGAGCGGTCTTTGAAAGAAATGTTTTGACTACCATTCTAATTACCTAACAAACGTTGTTTTAAATATTCCATTAAGTCTGATAAATTGTTTTGATACTCGAAACTCATTTACTATGATTCCTTCCGACTTTATTGGATCGGTTTGTCTTTGATATGCCTCATCGAGTCTATGGAAACATTCGTGATATTTTAATTGCATTAGTCTCTCACTACTCCATTTGTGGATGCCCCAATGTTTCCCACACTGAGCCCGGGCCAGGATATGTTGTCAAGCGTAATCCCCTGCATTGTTCGCCGTGCCTCGATGTGAGGGGGCAAGTATACGTGTACATGGGTTTGTGGAGTATGTTGTGCCATGTACACATGTTCTGATATGATTTGCTATGGCCATCTGATATGATATATTATGTTACGGGGTTATGCCCTATTCTGATTCTTCTGTGTTGTGGCACCAGCGTCGGGAGAGTGGCCACGTTCTGTCTGCCGAGTCCCTTGGCAGGGGTCGGATTTGATATGACATATGTTTCTGTACACACTCTGCATGTTTTGAAAATATGTGTTTGATACTTTGGATTTTCTGCTCACTTTCTGTACGTTCTGTACCAGTTATGATCTTGTTTCTGTAATTCAGGCTTTACATATTCAGTACATATTTCGTACTGACCCCCTTTCTTCGGGGGCTGCATTTTCATGCCGCGCAGGTACCGACGACAGGTTTGCTGATCCGTCCGCTTAGGATCTTATTCTGCTATTTTGGAGCGCTCTTTTATTCAGAGCCATCTTTTGGTATAGTCTGTCACTTCTATATATGTATATTCTCGTTCATGGGTACGGCGGGGCCCTGTCCCGTCATATGATTCTGTCGGTCTGTTTAGAGGTCTGTGGACATGTTTGTGGGTTGGAGTCTTTCTGTACAGATGTATGTATATGTTGTGTTTGGGAGATTCCATTCGCCGCGGCGGCCGGTCCGCATATGTTAAATGCTGCTTTTGTCGGCCTTGTGTGGCCTTTGTTGGTATTTTCTGCGTGCAGGGTATATTGGATAGTCCGTAAAACAAAGGAAACTCTGCCGAAATTTTTCTGGAAATTAACTAAATTTGAAATAAAGCCTTGTCGGCTTCTGCTATATACTAGAATGCGTTTGATACAATTTGAGATAGCATTTGATAGATGCGTTCGGGTGCCCAGATCGGGCACTAGTCACGGCCTACGGGGTTGGGTCGTGACACTAGTGCCCCTCCACAACTTCCAGGGTCGACATCTGATTGATCTACTTATTTCGAAGCAGGCCAGGGTTCTGGATCTTTCGGTTTATAGTACAAGGATGATTCTGGCCAGATCAGGCCGCCCTTGCCACGGTTTGCTCAGTATGGTAAGTTGCATGCCGGGCAGTGCCAGTTGGGGTCAGATGTGTGCTATACTTGCGGCTATCCAGGCCATATTATGCAAGAATGTCCAATGAGGGGTGGTGGAGGTATGGCTCATCCGACATGGTCTGTAACCAGTTCTTATTCATCTGTACGCCCTCCTGGGCAAAGTTCTCAGAAATCAACCAGACGTGGTAGAGGCAGAGGTTGAGCATCTAGCTCGAGCGGTCCTCAGAACCGCATATATGCATTAGCAGGTCGGCAGGATCTTGAGTCATCACTCGGTGTCATTACAGGTATACTATCAGTTTCCTATATGCATTGATATATCCAAGTTCTACTTTATAATATGTTATTCCTTTTATTGCTGGTAAGTTTGGGATAGAACCAGAGTTGATTAAGCCATTTGAGGTGTATATACGTGTTGGTCATTCGGCTACAGGTAGATGAGTTTATTGAGATTGTGTGTATATGATTTGTAATTGCCATACAATAGCAGACTTGATTAAGTTAGATATGGTAGATTTTGACGTTATTATGGGTATGGACTGGTTGGCCTTTTGTTATGCAAATGTTGATTATAGAACAAAGATGGTTAAATTCCAATTTTCAGGTGAGCCAGTCCTTGAATGGAAAGGTAACACTGCTACGCCTAAGGGTAGGTTTATTTCCGATCTGAAGGTAAGGAAAATGATCTCCAAAGGCTATATTTATCATATTGTTCGTGTCAGAGACGCCGAGGCTGACCCACTAACTCTTTAGTCAGTCCCAGTAATTTATGAATTTCCTAATGTATTTGCAGACGAACTTCTAGGTCTTTCTCCCGAAAGAGAGAATGAGTTTGGTATTGATGTATTGCCAGATAGTTAGTCGATATCCATTCCTTCTTATAAGATGGCTCTAGCAGAACTGAAAGAATTGAAGGAGCAATTGAAAGACTTATTGGAGAAGGGTTTTATCACCCCCAACACTTCGCCTTGGGGTGCGCCGCTATTATTTGTACGTAAGAAATATGGCTCGTTGCGTATGTGCATTGACTACCGGCAGCTAAAAGAGGTTACTATCAAGAATAAGTATCCCATTCCCCTAATTGACGACTTGTTCGATAAGTGTCAGGGTGCTAAATGTTTTTTGAAGATCGACTTAAGGTCGGGTTACCATCAGCTGAGGGTTAAAAAGAAGGATATTCCTAAGACGGCCTTCAGAACGAGGTATGAGCATTTTAAGTTCTTAGTGATGTCATTTGGGCTAACAAATTCCCCAACAACATTTATGGAACTGATGAACAGTGCATTCCATCCCTTTCGGGATGTGTTCGTAATTATATTTATTGATGACATTCTGGCTTACTCCTATTCAGAAGCAGAGCATGTAGATCATTTACGGAAGGTATTACAGATACTCCAGGATAGGAAGTTGTATGCTAATTTCTCTAAATGTGACTTCTGGCTAAATTCAATGGCGTTGCTTGGTCACATTATCTCCGATGAAGGTATTCAGGTAGATACTCAGAAGATTGAAACATAAAGAATTGGCCAAGGCCCACGAATCCATGAGAGGTTCGTAGCTTTTTGGGCTTAGCCGGCTACTATCGGCAGTTCGTAGAAGGGTTTGCTACCATATCAGCCCCACTGACAAGATTAACTCATAAGGGGGCTAAGTTTCAGTGGCCTGACACTTGTAAGCGTAGTTTCCAGGAGTTGAAGAATCAATTGACGACTACACCTGTCTTTAATCTTCCAGACAGTATAGAAGGCTATGTGGTTTATTGTGATGCTTCAGGTACAGGCTTGGGATGTATATTAATGCAGCACGGGAAAGTAATTACCTAGCTTCGAGGCAGTTGAGGAAGCATGAAAAGAACTACCCTACCCATGATTTAGAGTTAGATGCCGTAGTATACACACTGAAGATTTGGTAGCATTATCTATACAGTGCTCATGTAGGCATCTTCACTGAGCACAAAAGTCTACAATATATATTTAAGCAAAAAGAGTTGAACTCGAGACAAACAAGGTGGTTGGATTGAAAGACTGCGATGTGGATATTTTATATCATCCCTGCAAGGCAAATATTGTAGAAGATGCACTTAGTCGCAAGTTTTTTATTTTTTTTATTTTTTTTTTAGTTTAAATTTCCAGAAGGCATGCCTTCTGGTTTTTTAGTAATCAAAAGAGTCTTCTACATGAGAAAATAGAATATAGAACTTGAACCATCTTGATGAATGGCTCAAACAAGATGGTTTTACACTATGATAAAGAAAATACCAATATAGTTATATATCCTTCTAAGCATACTAAATCTTCCTTGTTTTGATCCTCAATGATGGAATTTGTGACTTGTCCATGTTTATAATCTTCCTTTCCATAGATGGTAGCTCCTGAAAACTATGAAACTCCAGCAACTCATCATGTTGAAAAGCAGTGTTAGCCAAAAATCTACTAGTTGATTGCCTTCTCTGAAAACATGCTTGAAGTCGCAAGTCTACAGGCAGCGGAGTGAATATACCACCTGAGAAGAAAGAATTAATGAAAAAACTTCACCAACTGGTGAAGATTGAGCATCAGAAGCTAGGTGGACTATTATAGCATATAGAGTTTCTAATGTGGAAATGGGAGATGATTAATATGGATTTTGTAACAGGTTTGGCTCGCTCTTATCACAAGTATGACTCCATATGGGTGATCATGGACCGGTTGACAAAGTCAGCACATTTCTTACCTGTAAAGACCATGTATACAGTAGAGGACTATGCAAAGCTTTATATCAGGGAGATTGTTTGATTACAAGGCACTCATTTTTCTATTATATCTGACAGAGGTGCCCAGTTTACAGCTAACTTCTGGAGATCCTTTTAGAGAAGTCTGGGTACACAGGTTAATCTCAAAAGTGCCTTTCTTCCTTAAATAGATGTGCAAGCAGAGCGCACTATTCAGATGCTCGAAGAAATGTTACGGGCTTGTGTGCTGGATTTTAAAGGAAGTTGTGATGACCATTTACCGCTGATTGAATTCACATATAATAATAGCTATCATGTCAGCATTAAGATGACTCCTTATGAAGAGTTGTACAGGAGAAGATATAGGCCTTTTGTAGGGTGGTTGAGGTTGGAGAGTCAGAACTATACAGACTAGATTTGGTGCATTAGCCATAGAGAAAGTGAAAGTTATTCAGGATCATATGTTAGCTGCCCAAAGTCGTCAAAAGTCATATGCTGATGTTCAATGAAGGAATTTAGATTTCCAGGTAGATGATTAGGTGTTTCTAAATATCTCTCCTATGAAAGGCGTAATGAGATTCGGCAAGAAGGGAAAGCTTAGCCCGAGATACATTGGCCCTATCGTATTGTTCGACGAGTATGTCACGTGGTGTATGAACTGAAGTTTCCTCCAGAGTTAGAGTCTGTCCATCTAGTTTTCCATATTTCTATGTTGAGAAAGTGCATTAGAGACCCTACACGGGGAGTTCTAGTTGATGATGTGCAGGTGATGGAAGACCTGTCATACGAGGAAGTCCCAGTAATTATACTAGATAGACAGGTCCGTAAGTTATGGACTAAAGAGTTTGCCTCTGTAAAAGTTCTGTAGCGTAATAAGAATGTCGAAGAGATTACATGGGAGGTGGAAGAGGCAATGATGTCAAAGTATCCACACCTATTCAAGACTGAAAGTTCTATATGATTTTGATACTAAAGTAATTTCCCCTTTCAATATGTTCGAAATGATAGTAAATTGATAAATCATGTTAGACGATGATCCCGAAGATAACGCGGGCTAAGAAGGAACTTCTAATACCTAAGGTGAGTTCTTAACATAATAACTATGTAGTTTTTGCATGAGACTATATATATGATATGTTGTATGATTTATGCTTTAACATTCGAGGACGAACATTCCCAAGGGGGGAAGGATGTTACACCTTGTAAAAATTCACGACGGTTGCGTCGTAAGTAAACTAATGTAAACCCAGAAAGGCTATGAAACCCTTATAAGGTTAAGGCATACTTTTAACAAGTGTTTAGTATGTATCGTAAGATTCGGAGTTAAATGAATCGAAGGATATAAGTTCGTCGAAAAATTGGATATTGGTGTCATTTTCCCAAACCGTAGAATAGTTTTACGGCCTGTAAAAGGTGGAGGCTCCATCGTGGAAATGGTGGAAAAAAGTTTAAATTTTGGGGATATTTCACGGTGTCCTTTGAAGGCTCGTGAAAATCTTTCATGGTGGTAGAGCCACCGTAGAATGGTTAAACGGGGCGTAAAAGCCACCGTAGAAGTGGAGGCAGTGGCCGACATTTGGTGATTTAAATGCGTTTAAGGGTTCACTTTTCATAATTTACACCCCATATTTCGTCCACATACTCCCCTAAACTCTCTATACTAGTTCTTGAAGAAATCTAAGGTGAAACTCAAGCCTTTTATCCTAGACCAACATAAAAGATCTGCTAATGTACGGAAAAACACTTCTAGGATTTGTTTTTACATTCAGGGTTATTTTAAGCTATCAAGGGCTTGGATTATGAGTTGATGATACTGTATAAGGTAAGAATACTATCATATTTCTTGTGCTTGAGTTCAAATCGATGTTAGTTAGTGTAAATGATTGGAGGAACATGCACTAGTGCCTAGAAATACTGGCTAAAGTTGTTGAGCCTTGTGGACTATTTTCTTGTCATTTTTGTACGGTTTAAAGTTGGAAAACTTGATGAACATGCTTGTTATCATGATATGAGTAAATTTGAGTCAAAGTAAGAGATTCTTAAGGGGTGACATAGGTTATATGGGTTTCAATTCGAGCTTGCTGCTTGTCATGAGATATTGATAACTTATTCTTGTTACATTGTGTCTTGTTGTTGATGTTTATGCTTGCTGGATCGCTCTGGTTGTTACTGTTGGTATGTGGTATTGGAGGAAGCCCTTATTATAGGGGAAATGCTTCCCGAATTTACGTAAACGAGCTACTAGCTTAAGTATGGAC
This sequence comes from Lycium barbarum, assembly GCF_019175385.1. NCBI lineage: Eukaryota > Viridiplantae > Streptophyta > Magnoliopsida > Solanales > Solanaceae > Lycium > Lycium barbarum. The sequence continues at coordinate 107,315,487 of NC_083338.1, forward strand.
TTTACTTTGACTTAGTATTGATCATGGACTCCTTTATGCTATTGTAGATTGGGTTGAGTTGTTTGGAGAATTACTTGAGATTTATATACGACTCAGTGGGATCAAGGTATGTTAAGGCTAACCCTTCTTCTTTTGGCATGATCTATGTGAAATGAGATGTAACCGAAATGCTTCACCATAACGACTTCTCTCTTAGTAGTTAGATCTATCGATGTTGTTTCATGTCCTAATAGTATTGCTTTCAGAATGTCTACTCTTATGATGTTGTTTCGGGCAGTTACCACAGATCAGTTAGGCAGTTAGCACCAGGATGATAAGTAAGTTAGAGATACAGTATTGTACATAGATGTAGCTAAGCACATGAGAGTATAGAGAGATATAGATGCTAGATTCTCATTGGAAAGTTAGAAATGCCAGGTTGAGTCTTATCCTTCTTCCCTTCAGTATATGATTATTTTGTACATTTTTCGCCTTACAAACTCGGTACATTATTCGTATTGATGTTCCTTTGTTGGGGGCGCTACGTTTTATGCCCACAGGTCTTGAGATATAGGTTGACGGATCTCTCAGTACGATACCAGCTCAGTAGGCAAAGTCATGGTACTCCACTTGCTTCGGAGTTGCTTTGTGAGTCCGCATGATTGCATATGTATTTGTATGGGTATAGCGGGGCCCTGTGTTACATCTCGGACATTTTAGGTTATTGTGTTGTGAATGGACTAACGCAGGCCTAAGGTGAACACGAAGTTTATAAGACCTTAAGAAGGGTATTTGGCAGCTTTAAAGTGTATACGACAGGATTTTAATGTTATATGAATCGGTGAAACTAAGTTAGTCGAAGGAAGTAAAGTATAAGTCGTGGTTGGAGAGGTTTTTCCAAGTATCGAGTTAACGATTATTTAGTAATGTCTTGGGAAGGAGTTATAGGGCCTCTTGGATGGTTAATGAAGTGTTATACAAGTGCCAAGGAGGTTCCATAGGGATTTGAAATCCCTGACAGTATTACAGAAAAGGAAAATCCCTGACAGTATTACAGAAAAGGAAAATCCCTGATAGTATTACACATCCACTTATACGGACCGTATAAAGTTATACAGACCGTATGAGTGTCCGTATAACTCAATCGGGTCAATTTTTTCTAGATTTTTCTCATTTTCTATATATATGACCCATGACCATTTAAATAATTTCCCACATCTTCTACACCTCTTGAAAGCTCTAGAATATTCCCCACATCATATCCACACTAATCTAAGAGGAATCAAGGATTAATCACCAAGACCCAAGAGAATCAAGTGTAGATAAGCTCACTAGGGTTTGTGGAAGTCAATAATTCCTTTTGTGTTGAAGTTGGGGTTTTCTCAAGTGAAGTATCTTCCACCAAAGACCATTCCTACATAATCAAAGGTGAGTTTTACATCCATTCCATGTTATTGAAAGTATTGAGTGGTTGGAAGACTGGATTAGAGAAGAAAGTAGAACATGAGCTCAAATATGGAAATAATGGTATTTTGAGTAGTAAGTTAATTTGATTCATGATTCTTAGTACGAGATGAGCATAATCTTGTTATGAATGATGCTAATGTCGTTAAGTAAGTATTATGTGGAGAATGAGTATGGCGTTGTATTGTAGCCATAGTTATAGATGACTTTGAAAGTGAATTTGAGAAGTGCACAATGTTTAACTTGAGAAATTTATTGATCATGATATTATGGGTGTTGTTGTTGCTATTTGGGAGTTGTTTATTATATGGAGAAAGTTGTCGAAACAGAGGAAATGCTTCCCAATTTTTGTTAGCTCTTCATCTGTCACGACCCGACTAGGGCCGCGACGGGTACCCGGGGCTAACCACCGAGCACCGCTCGTTTCCTCACTCGTCATAACCATTTTAAATTTCTTTATCATTCATAATCTCATAATCATAAGACAACCATTTTTCATTTAAAAAAACACGAATGATTTTATATACATGTGCCCCTTAGGCTATCAAAATAACATATACAAATATAACATAGTAATCTTGTGAGACCATCTAACCCACACTGCGCGTCTACGAGCCTCTACTGAAATATTATACATATAGACGGAACAAGACTCCGTCGTACGCGAAATACATAAAGGAACCAAAAGAATAAACATAAGCACCTCCGAACAATGGAGTGCTCTCAATCAGCTGACAGCTACTAAGAATCTGGATCAAGCTCACCTCCCTGTCTACCTGTGGGCTTGAACACAGCGTCCGAAGAAAACGGACGTCAGTACGAATATTGTACTGAGTATGAGAGGCATAAACAGTAACAATATTTCAATGAAATATGAAGGCATCAATAAGATAGAGGCATCAAGAAAGAGCAATCTGTACTGGCTATCAAATATATAACTGAAATAATACATGCTGACTTACTTATAATCATTATCATGTCGTGTATGTATACATATATAAGCTGCCCGTCCATATAGGTACGGTGTGATAATGTATAAGTTGCCCGTCCATGTAGGAGCAGTGTGATAATCATATCCTGCGTCCAGGCCTCCCGCGTCCGGGGTATAAGCTGCCCACTATAGTGGTGTGCACATCTACGTGCCTGCCCGGCCGACTATAGCGCGGTATATATATATATATATATATAAAGCATGCATAAGAGCCCAATCAAAAGCCATAACTATATCGGAGTGACGTAAGGTCGGTGGCTTCCGACGTCATTATGGAACATTCATTGACATCCTGCCTCACCTTGAAGGAATTAGCATATAAGGTGAGTGTAAGCAATAAATAGCATCATTATCATCACAACATGAGTATTGGGATTTCTATACTTTACTCATTACCTTGTGTGGATAATTATGGACATAGACTCATATTTTCCGGAACTTAAGGGAACTCATGGATAAAAAGAGAGTTAAGCTATAAGATTCATGCCATAGAAAGAAAGGACTAGCCTCACATACCTTGAACTCTATCTAATGTCCAACGTCTACTTCTCGAGCTCGCAGGTCTAAAATTAAGATAACATAGGCCACAGTTAGATTATCCACATCACTTACTAACCAATCCAAGTACGAATGAAACTTAACAAAATTCGGGCAGCATTTCCCCTGTAAACTTAACAATCCTCAAAATTCCAACTTAGCCAAACATCAATAAAAATACCAACAACAACAATACCAATAGTTTCATATCAAACTAGAATTAAATCCATTCTTAAATTACTCCCAAAACAGCCCAATATACATTCGGATGCCAATGCTTGTATACACTTGTTTATTTCCGTATATCCATAATATAACAGAAACAACTACAGCCAATCCCCCGATATTCCAGCCCACAAAACAGTCCATAACGACCATAAAACAGTCCCCAAAATATCATCGCAAAACAACCACAAATATTATACCAAACAGCTGCAAAATATAGTCACAAAATAGCCACAAAAATTATATAAAACAACCCCAAAATATTTTCACAAAACAGCCACGAAAATTACATAAAACAGCCCCAAATATCGGCACAAAACAGTCCGGTATACGCTTTGTATACAATATCTTTATACACTTTATTCTCCCAAATTCAAGAACAACAACTTATCAACAACATCAACAACAGTATCAACAATTATTATACATCATAACTCAGCTAATTCCATCCATTTAATCCACCTAAAACAACCCCTTAATCCATAGATCCCAACAAAACAACAAACGAGTTTATGATGCTATTTTCTCCGTTCTAATCCGTTAAAACTCAAAATAAACTTGTTAACCATGAAAAATGGACCTTAATCTTACCTTAAGTATGCAACAACCACTTCCACCGTCTCCTTATTGGCTGATTTTTAGCTCAAATTGAAGGCAACACGACGTACAACACTTTTCTCTTCATGAGCTTTGCGATTCGGGGCTTAGATTATGGTCAAAATTTGGTTTCTCTCTCTACCTCTCCTCTCTCTCTCTATCTCTGAAAATTATGGAAATTTTGGTCTGAAAAATGAAGGAGAAAGCTGAAAATTTTCATTAAATATCATGGGTAATGGGCTTGACCCGAGTTGGAATCGGGTTGGGCCGAATTCACTGTTCAGCTCGACCTTTCTGCCTTAAAATGTCCATATCTCCTTATCCCGATGTCACATGCAGACCCACGACCTATGGTTGGAAAGATAGTTCAATTATATACAACTTTCATTCTGGGAGTTTTCCCATATTCCCAAATTCTGATAGGGTTATGACCTCCCGAAGTAAAATCACCCGAAAACGTATCTTAAAAATATTGTTTTGGAGGGCTTTCACTTTGATTTGTCTCAATGGTCCTTCTTGGGTTGTGTTTAACTTCGCATATATTATTCATATAACTTGTCATATGTCCTACAAAAAAATCTAGACATGTGGACCCCACCTCAGCTTATGAATAATCCAACGTACGAAAATACGGGATATAACATCCTTCCCCCCTTTGGAACATTCGTCCTCGAATGTTGAACTATCCGGGAATTTCACAAAACTTTTGCCAGAGATTCCCCTGTAATATGGTACTACCATCCTGTCACAACAACCCATAATAACTATGCCACATAGGGCCATAATATAATAGCAACAGAATTTGGCCACACACGACCAATATGCATAAACAAGAAAGTGTACATACCTCATAATCTTGGTGTTTCATCTTGAACCTCTTCTGGGGGTTGAAATAAGTGTGGATATGTGGATTTCATTTTATCTTCCGCTTCGCAAGTCATTTCTTCCCGGTTGTTATTTCGCTACAACACTTTGACTGAAGCTACTTCCTTATTTCGAAGTCTTCGTATTTGCCTGTCTAAGATGGTAATAGGCACCTTTTCATATGCTAGCTTTTCTGTCACTTGCACATCATCGATTGGAACAATCCTCATAGGATCTCCAACACATTTACGGAGCATTGAGATATGAAAGACTGGATGAACTGATTCAAGCTTTGAAGGCAAGTCCAATTCATAGGCTACATGACCCACCTTGCGGATAATTCTATAGGGTCCAATGTATCGGGGACTCAACTTCCTTTTCTTACCAAATCTCATCACCCCTTTCATGGGAGACACTTTAAAAAATACCCAATCATCAACTTGAAATTCCAAGTCTCGTTGGCGATTGTCCGCGTAAGACTTTTGGCGGCTTTGGGCTGTCAACAATCGATCTCGGATCACCTTGACTTTTTCTACCGCTTGCTGAATCAATTCAGGGCCTATTAGCTGTACTTCTCCTATTTCAAACCATCCGATTGGGGACCTGCATTTCCTTCCATATAAAGCTTCATACGGAGCCATTTGAATACTGGAATGGTAGCTATTGTTGTATGCAAACTCAATAAGGGGTAAGTGATCATTCCAACTACCATCGAAATCCAGCACACATGCTCGGAGCATATCTTCTAAGGTCTGAATAGTACGCTCGGCCTGCCCATCAGTTTGCGGATGGAATGCCGTTCTAAGCTTCACCTGGGTACCTAGACCTTCTTGAAAGGACTTCCAGAACTTGGCTGTAAAATGTGCTCCTCTATCTGTGATAATGGATAGTGGAATACCATGGAGTCGCACAATTTCTTTGAGATACAACCTTTCATAGTCTTCCGCTGAGTATGTGGTTCTGACTAGAAGAAAATGAGCTGCTTTCGTGAGTCTGTCCACAATCACCCATATGGAATCATACTTGCCTCGAGAACGAGGTAACCCCACAATAAAATCCATATTAATCACTTCCCATTTCCAAGTAGGGATTTCCATTGCTTGCAATAATCCTCTCGGCTTTTGATGTTCGATCTTTACTTGTTGGCAATTCGGACACTGTGCTACAAATTCTGCTATGTCTCTCTTCATGCCATCCCACCAATATATCAACTTGAGATCATGATACATCTTTGTCGCACCTGGGTGAATAGAATACTGAGAATAATGGGCTTCTTCTAAAATTCGTCGGCGCAATTCTGCAACATTCGGCACACATAGCCTGCCTCGGTATCTAAGAATTCCATCAGTGAAAACATCAAATGGGGACTTCTCTTTTCCATAAGATGTGTCTTTGTAATGACACAGTTGAGGATCATCATACTGACGCTCTTTCACTTCTATGTTCAGAGATGAAACTGTGGGATCATAAATACCAATCCCTGCACTACCCGAATCAATTACACGTACTCCAAGATTAGCTAGTTGGTGGAGCTCATAAACCATTTCTTTTTCTTTTCCGGAGGAATTCCACATAGGCTGCCCATTGATCGGCGGCTAAGCGCATCAGCTACTACATTTGCTTTTCCGGGGTGGTATAAAATATTCACATCGTAATCTTTCAATAACTCTAACCACCGCCTCTGCCGTAGATTTAACTCTTTTTGTTTGAAAATGTATTGAAGACTCCTGTGATCTATGTAGATATCGACATGCACGCCATACAAGTAATGTCTCCACACTTTTAATGCATGAATAACCGCAGCCAATTCGAGATCATGAGTTGGATAGTTCTTTTTATGTTTCCGTAGCTGTCTCGAAGCATAAGCAATAACTCTACCATACTGCATCAATACACACCCTAACCCAACGCCAGAAGCAGCACAATACACGACATAACCATCTGGCCCTTCTGGGAGTGTCAAGACTGGAGCTGAGGTTAATCTGTCCTTCAACTCTTGGAAGTTGTGTTCACAAGCATCATTCCATTGAAATTTAACTGACTTCTGGGTTAGCTTCGTTAATGGTGCTGAAATAGACGAAAACCCTTCTACGAACCTTCTATAGTAACCTGCCAGTCCAAGAAAACTACGAACTTCCGTAGGCGTTGTAGGTCTTGGCCAAGTCTTCACCGCTTCAATTTTCTGAGTGTCGACTCGAATGCCATAATCTAAAATGACATGGCCCAAAAATGTCACAGAATTCAGCCAAAACTCGCACTTTGAAAATTTTGCATATAATTCTCGGGCTCGAAGAATTCCAAGAACGATACGTAAATAATCTGCATGTTCTGATTCTGTGCGAGAGTATACCAAAATGTGATCAATGAATACTATCACGAATAAGTCCAAGAGTGGCCTAAATACATTATTCATCAAATTCATAAATACTGCCGGAGCATTAGTCAACCCAAACGACATCACCCGAAACTCATAATGGCCATATCTCGTTCTGAAAGTTGTTTTAGGAATATCTTCTTCTTTAACCCTCACTTGATGATAGCCCGATCTCAAGTCTATTTTAGAAAACCACTTGGCACCCTATAGTTGATCAAATAAATCATCAATCCTGGGGAGAGGATATTTGTTCTTTATCGTCACCTTGTTAAGTTGACTATAATCAACACACATTCGTAGGGAACCATCTTTCTTTTTCACGAACAAGACTAGTGCTCCCCATGGTGATGAACTGGGCCTTATAACCCCCTTTTCAAGCAAATCTTTCAATTGTACTTTTAGCTCTTTTAATTCTGCCAGAGCCATTCGATACGGAGGAATAGAAATAGGCTCGGTGTCTGGTAATACATCGATAGCGAAATCAATCTCCCTTTCTGGAGGAAGACCCGGAAGTTCGTCTGGAAATACATCTGGGAATTCATTCACCACTGGAACAGATTGGAAAGTTAGCGGCTTTGCCTCGATATCATGAACCCGAACTAGATGATAAATATAACCTTTAGCTATCATCTTCCTCGCCTTGAGATAGGAAATATACCTACCCTTTGGGGATGCCGTATTACCCTTCCATTCAAGTACGGGCTCTCTTGGAAACTGAAATCGAACCATTTTCGTCCGGCAATCGACATTAGCATAGCACGAGGCCAATCAATCCATACCCATAATTACATCGAAATCTATCATTTCCAGTTCGATCAATTTGGCTCTGGTCTGACGGTCACATATAACAATAACACAACTTTTTTACACTTTCCTTGCTATTACTGGATCACCAACCGGAGTGAACACCTCGAAAGGGCTAATTGGCTCGGGTTTCACCCCAATACAACCAGCAACATATGGGGTGATATAAGAAAAAGTATAACCCGGATCTATCAACGCATACACATCACGAGAGAATATAGTCAATATAACTGTAACAACATCTGGGGAGGACTCAAGATCCTGTCTCCCGGCTAAAGTATAAACGCGAGGCTGGATAGCACCGGAAGTAGATGCTCCCCCTCTGCCTCTGCCTCTGCCTGCGGTAGTCTGAGAAGTCTGTGCTATCGGGCGTACTGAAGAAGACCCAGCTACTGATCCAGTTGGCTGAGTCCCAACTCTACCTCTCGCTGAAGGACAATCTCTCATCTTGTGGCCAACTTGCCCGCAGGCATAACATGCATCCGAACCTTGGCGACACTATCCGGAATGTAGTCTACCGCACTGACTGCACCGCGGTACTGAGGGTCTCCTCTGACTAAAATCTCGCCTAAGCTGAAAATCTGAGGCCCTCGAACTCTGGCCCTGTCCTGACTGAAAAGAACGATCAAACCTCCTATCTGAGAATCTGGGAGGCGCACTAGTCACTGACTGGCCTGAATGCCTAGAATGCATCTGTCTCGGTCCCCCTCTATACTCACTGCTTGCTCCCAGAGATCTAGCCCTCTTACCTTGTCTTCTGTCAATATCACGCCCACTTCTTTGCGGCTGTCGTCCCTCTAAATTCTGGGCATGGGCTTGTATACGGGAGATGTCCATCCCGTCCTGCAATGAGGCTGTCAAGCAATCTTTAAATAAATGTGATCCCAGACCACTCACAAACCGGTGCACTCGATCCCCCATGTCAGCCACCATAGTTGGAGCATACCTGGCCAAAGAATTAAATTGCAAGCTATATTCCCGGGCACTCATGCTTCCTTTCTTTAGATTCAAGAACCTGTCTGCTTTAGCTTGGCGGACCTCGGGCGAAAAATAATGACGAATAAAGGCGTTAACAAACTCTTGCCAAACAGGATAAGGTGCATTCTCCCCTCTTGATAACACCCAATTATTGTACCATAACACCGCCACATCCCGGACTCTATAAGAGGCCAACTCCACAGATTCGGTCTCGGATGCATGAATAATCTTTAAGGTCCTCAACATTTCATCAATAAAGCTTTGCGGATCTTCATCCGGCTTCGACCCAAAGAACTCCGGAGGATTTAAGGTCATAAAATCACGAGCTCTGGTACTAGCTGACCGATCACTTGAACTCACATTCTACCGCTATGCCTGGGCGGCAACCAACTGTGTCAGTAAATGGATGGCCTCGGTCACTTGTTGACCCGAAGCCGGTGGAGGGACTGGATGCACTGGAGCTGGAGTGGAGACCTCTTTATGATCTTCTGCTACTGGAGGAATAGAGGTAGCATGCGAGGGAGTGGCACTCTGAGACTCACTATGTCCTAGCTCAACCGGGGGCTCTCGGCTGGTGCCTTCTCCCGCAGCGCCTAGTATTGTGCTGAATTTTTTCTTCTTTCTCAAAGGCATTGCTGAAAATTAAACAGAAAAGATTAGATAGTTGCATCCTTAACTCTAGCATCATAGAGTGGGTCTAGCAACAATGAATAACCTCAAGGAACATTAGCTTCGTGGAAATATCATATCGTAAGCTTTAGGGTCTTTAGGCTGAGACTCATCATCATCATTATCATATTCGTAACATAGCATAAGCCTTAGAATCTTTATAAACTTTGACTCGTATTTTCCGAAATGTAAGAAGGTCATGAAGAATAAGGATAGTCATGTCATAATAATCATGCCTTCGAAAAGAAGGGATTATCCTTATATACCTTTACGTTTTGCTAACTTTATCACTTGAACGCTTCCCTCCAATATTCACGTTCCTACATTCAAGAGAGTTCGTACAAAAATTAGATGATCGAAAACATTCTTAAGCTTAGGCTAGGGCTAACGAAAATTGGGTAACATCTCCTTTATTTCGATGACTTTCTCCCATATAATAAGCAACTCCCAATATGAATAACAACACCCACAATATCTTAATCAACAACTTCATCAAGCTAGACATTATTAAATGCTCAACATTCCTTATCAAACTCCTTTATAACCTTAACTATAGCACCATACCTTATCCGTCCTCATCCAATGCCTCTACAACATCTTTAATACTATTTATAGCAAGATTATACTCATTACATATCAAGAACTATGATTCAAGTCAAGTCATTATTCAAGAATATCATTATTTTCATATTTGCACTCCATATTCTCCCCCTTTCCATAATCCAAGTCTTTCAACCCCTCAATACTCTCAATAATATGAAATAAACATAAAACTCACCTTAATCACTTGGGAATAAGCCTTGAGTTACTCTACTCCATTAGAATAAAATCCTCCACTTGCATGCCAAAGAAATTCTTACTCTTCACAAACCCTAATAGGCTTCCTAGTACATGAATCTCTTACTCTTTGCTTTTGATCTTGGTTTCTTGGTATACATTTGTTGTAGAAAATAGAGGGAGGGTTTTAGAGGATTCTAGAGAGATATAGGATTTGTATTTTTGGGAGAAATAATGGAATAAAATGTGTAATCTTATATTTTTGACCAGGGCTGGAAAGTTATAGATCTGCGGGTCGACTAGCAGGGTCGACGGTCCGTCGACATGCCTCGTCAAACTGCCGCCTGAGATGTATGATTGCAGAACCTCATCGATGGTGCCGGATGATGGCTCGTCAACGTGTCAACGGTCATCCCTTGGGCCGTCGATGCTGACTAGTTTCAGCGGTTTTCTGAACTGCTCCAATTTGCTCCGATTCGATTCATTTCACTTCTAATTCCCTCGTAATGTCAAGAATGCATACTTAATACTCCTGTACACATACAAGGCAAGATATCTCATGTCCAAAACTCTGGTGCGTATTACCAAACCGAAGGTACAAACCACCAATAAGCCAAAATCTCCTTGCAATAAAATGGGAGGTGTAACACATTAGACCCAATTCATCGCCATAGGTATCAGCTGTCTTATTCGTAAGAAAGAAAATTGGTTCTTTACAAATGTACATTGACTATAGGCAGTTGAACAAGGTGACGATAAAGAATAAATATTCGCTTCCAAGAATTGACGATTTTTTTGATCAATTGCCGAGTGCTAAGTGGTTTTCAAAAATTAGATCTAAGATGAGATACCACCAAGTGAGAGTCAAGGAAGAAAACATTCTGAAAACGGCTTTCAAAACTAGATATGGGCATTATGAATTTCAGGTAATGTCTTTTGGGTTGACTAACGCTCCGGCAGTGTTTATGAATTTGATGAATAATGTATTCAGGCCTTTTCTAGATCTATTTGTGATCGTGTTCATCGATGACATTTTGGTATATTCTCGGTCAGAAACAGAGCATGCAGATCATCTATGTACTGTCCTTAGAATTGCTTCGGACTCGAGAATTATATACAAAATTTTCAAAATGCGAGTTCTGGTTAAATTCTGTAACCTTTCTGGGCCATATTATCTTAGCTGACGGCATTCAGGTTGATACGCATAAAATTGAGGTCGTAAAGACTTGGCCAAGGCCTATAACACCTACGGAGGTCCGTAGCTTTCTGGGACTAGCAGGTTATTACAGAAGATTTATGGAAGGATTTTCTTTTATTTCAGCACCATTGAAGAGGCTAACTCAGAAATCAGCAAAATTTCAATGGACTGATGCCTGTGAGCACCGTTTTCAGTAATTAAAAGATAGATTGACTTCAGCCTCAGTTTTGACACTCCAGAAGGATTAGAAGGTTATGTTGTTTATTGTAATGCCTCTGGTGTTGGGTTAGACTGTGTGTTAATGCAGCATGGTAAGGTTATAACCTATGCTTCCAGGCAGTTGAGGAAACATGAGAAGAATTACCCAACCCATGATCTTAAATTAGCTGCGGTTATTCATACACTAAAGATGTGGAGAAATTATTTGTATGGTGTACATGTTAATATTTATACCAATCACAAGAGTCTCCAGTACATGTTCAAGCAAAGCGAGCTAAATCTACGGTAGAGGCGATAGTTAGAGCTATTGAAAGACTATGATGTGAGTATTTTATATCATCCCGGAAAGGCAAATGTGGTGGCCGACGCACTTAGCCGTAAGCCTATGGGTAGTCTATGTGATGTTCAGCCGGAGAAGAAAGAATTAGTCCGTGAGCTCCACCAGCTAGCTAGCCTAGGAATCCGCTTAATGGACTCGGGCAATGCAGGAGTTGCTGTTCACAACACAGCTGTTTTATCTCTAGATATGGAAGTGAAAAAGTGTCAATATGAAGATCCCCATTTGAGTTACTACAGAGATGCACTTCATCATAAGGAAAAGTCATAATTTGAGATTTATATAGATGGGATTTTCAGGTATCGAAGCAGGCTATGTGTCCCAGATGTTACTGGATTACGCCACCAGATTCTGGGAGAAGCTCATTACTCCCGTTATTCCATTCACCCAGGAGCAATAAAGATGTACCATGACCTTAAATCAATGTATTGGTGGGACGGGATAAAGAAAGATATAGCAGAGTTTGTAGCTCAATGCCCAAATTGCCAACAAGTGAAAATTGAGTATCAAAAGCTAGGAGGATTATTGTAGGCTATGGAAATTCCAACCTGGAAATGGGAAGTGATCAACATGGATTTTATCGTAGGTTTGCCCCGTTCTCAGCGTAAATATGACTCCATATGGGTGATCGTGGGCAGACTCATGAAATCAGCTCATTTTCTTCCAGTCAGGACTACATACTCAACAGAAGATTATGCAAAGTTGTACCTTAGAGAGATAGTGCGACTTCATGGTGTTCCAGTATCTATTATCACAGATAAAGGAGCACAATTTATAGCTAAATTCTAGATATGGGCATTCAAGAAGGTTTGGGAACTCAAGTGAGATTCAGCACAACATTTCATCCACAGATTGATGGACAAGCTGAACGCACTATTCAGACCTTAGAAGATATGTTGCGGGCATGTGTATTAGACTTCGAAGGTAATTGGGATGAAAATCTTCCACTTATCGAATTTGCATATAATAACAGTTATCATTCCAGTATCCAGATGGCCCCGTATGAAGCTCTATATGGAAGGAAATGTAGATCGCCAATTGGATGTTTTGAAGTAGGAGAGGCGCAATTGATAGTTCTTGAATTGATTTAGCAAGCGGTGGAAAAGATCAAGCTTATTCGAGACTGGTTATTGATAGCCCAGAGTTGTCAGAAATCTTATGCAAACAACCGTCGACGAGACTTGAAATTCCAAGTTAATGATTGGGTATTCCTAAAGGTGTCACCGATGAAAGATGTGATGAGATTCGACAAGAAGGGCTTATGAACTAGATCTACCTTCAGCACTTGAGTCAATCCATCTAGTTTTTCATGTGTCGATGCTCCGTAAGTGCGTAGGAGATCCTTCCAGAGTCATGCCTGTAGATGAAATTCAAGTCACGAAGAAGTTAGCTTATGAAGAGATACCCATTGCCATACTAGATAGGCAAGTGCGGAAACTCAAAACCAAGGACGTAATTTCAGTTAAGGTTCTATGGAGAAACAATAATAGGGAAGAGATGATTTGGGAAGCATAAAAAGACATGAAGTCTAGGTATCCGCCCTTATTCCACCCCAGGAGAGGTACAAGATGAAACTCCATTGCTCTCAGGTATGTAATGCTTTCTCTTAATCCTTTTGGTCGTGTGTGGCCATGTTTTGTTAATGTTGTTGATATATCCCTATGAGGCGATGTTATTTTGAGTTGATGTGACAAGACTGTAGTGCCATATTATAGGGGAAACTCTGGAATTTTTTTTTGTTGAATTCCTGAGAACTTAACATTCGAGGACGAATGTTCTTAAGGGAGGGAGAATGTTGCACCTCGGACATTTTGTGTTGTTGTGCTGTGAATGGACTAACGCAAGACTAAGGTGAACATGAAGTTTATAAGACCTTAAGGAGGGTATTTGGTAGCTTTAAAGTGTATACGACAACATTTTAATGTTATATGAATCGGTGAAACTAAGTTCGTCGAAGGAAGTAAAGTATAAGTTGTGGTTGGAGAGGTTTTTGCAAGTATCGAGTTAAAAATTATTTAGTAATGTCTTGGGAAGGATTTATAGGTCCCCTTGGATGGTTAATGTAGTGTTATATAAGTGCCGAGGAGGCTCCATAGGGATTTGAGATCAAACGAATCGACGAGAATAATTTCAGAAAAGTGGAGTTATACGACCACTTATACAGTCCGTATAAGGGTTGGTATAACCTTTATAGAAAAGGCAAATCCCTGACAGTATTATACGACCACTTATACGGACCGTATAATGTTATACGGACCGTATGAGTGTCCGTATAACTCAATCGGGTCACTTTTTTTTTAGATATTTCTCTTTTTCTATATATATGACCCGTGACCATTTAAATCATTTCCCACATCTTCTACACCTCTTGCAAGCTCTAGAACATTCCCCACATCATATCCACACTAATCTAAGAGGAATCAAGGATTAATCACCAAGACCCAAGAGAATCAAGTGTAGATAAGCTCACTAGGGTTTATGGAAGACAAGAATTCCTTTTGTGTTAAAGTTGGGGTTTTCTCTAGTGAAGTATCTTCCACCAAAGACCATTTCTACATAATCAAAGGTGAGTTTTACATCCATTCCATGTTATTAAAATTATTGAGTGGTTGAAAGAATGGGATTAGAGAAAAAAGTAGAACATGAGCTCAAATATGGAAATAATGGTATTTTGAGTAGTAAGTTAATTTGAGTCATGATTCTTAGTATGAGATGAGCATAATCTTGTTATTAATGATGCAAATGACATTAAGGAAGTATTATGTGGAGAATGAGTATGGTGTTGTATTGTAGCCATGGTTATGGATGACTTTGAAAGTGAATTTGAGAAGTGAACAATGTTTAACTTGAGAAATTTATTTATCATGATATTATGGGTGTTTTTGTTGCTATTTGGGAGTTGTTTATTATATGGAGAAAGTTGTCGAAACAAAGGAAATGCTGCCCAATTATTGTTAGCTCTTAATCGCTTTAGTTGAGACCTAAGTATGCTTCAAATTATCTAATCTTGGTACGAATTCTCTTGTATGTAGAATTGTGAGCTTGGAAGGAAAGTGTTTAGTTGATAAAGTAAAGAGACGAAAAGGTATGTAAGGCTAGCCCCCTTCTTTCAAAGGCATGATTTCTATATTATGATTTCTTCTCTATATTTCCATGACCTTCTTACATCCCAAAAGATGAAAGTTAAAGATTCTTAAGAGCTTTTTATGAGGTAGAGATGAGATATGTTCCATGATAATGATGCTATGATGAGCTTGATATTCTTATCTTTATGATTCCATTGATGTCATTTCTTGTTGTTACCTCACCTCATGATATTAGTTCCTTCAAGGTGAGACATAGTGATGAGGATTATTCCATAATGTAATCAGAGGTTCCCGACCTTACGTCACTCCGATAGGGTTACAACTTTTACTTGAGCTCTCATGCATACTTCATATTATGTATATGTAAGATTACACCGCGCCTATTTGGTCGGGCAGTCACCACTACGATGGGCGTTGTGGGTAGCTATGATGATGATTACACCGTGCCTATATGGCCGGGCAGACACCACTAGTGGGATGCTTGAGATGTTTTCCCCAGACGCGGGCTAATGATGATTACACCGTACCTATATGGTCCGACAACTTATATATATGTATGCATGATATGTTGTTTTTCTTGTTAGCATGCATGATTCTGCCTTAAAAGGCAATCAGTTACAGGTTATCTCTTCATCTCATGTTCTCTTACTTCTTTATTATGTTGATATACATGGCTTACATACTTAGTACATTGTTCGTACTGACATCCTTTCTTTTATAGATGTTGTGTTCGCGCCCACAGGTAGACAGGTAGACAACACAAACGCTTAGGAGCCTTATCAGCAGTTGTACCGGAGCACCCCACTACTCCGGAGGTGCAGCCTATTGGTATATTCTTTTGTGTACATATTTGGGGCATGGCAAGGTCCTGTCCCATCCTTATGATTTCAGTACTCTAGTTAGGGGCTCGTGGATACTTATATATGGGTAATATATGTTATGTGACCTCCTTAGTGTATGTCTTGTACATCATTTTTGTAGTCTTATGGGCCTATGTTTATATATACGTTTTCGGGAGGTATTTGGTGATCATTCAAGTAAGTCGTGATTTGCGAAATTTCATATATATGTTCAGGTTGGGTATGATAGTTAGCATGGTGAGTGATGCTTGGAAGCCAGCTTCGGGTACCCGTCATGGCCCACTAGTTGGGTCATGACACCCTGTTCCAGCCACATTAGTCATGTACTCCAGTAGAGGCTCATAGATAGATATGCACAGTTAGATGTCTTATGATCATCTCGATTTATATTTTGTTGTATCATTATTATGGATAGCCTTACTCACATATGTACTTGGGATTAGCTTGATGACGTAAGTATATTATCTTTTGGGCTTGTGTCCCCTACAGTTTATGATATTTATGAGTTAGCATGATGGACCACTTAGGTATGACTATGAGATGCATGTAGGTGGTGCTTGGTAGGTTAGCTCGGGGTGCCCGTCATGGCCCTCCGATTAGGTCGTGATAGATGTTGTATCAGAGCAATTCTGTCCTAAAAGTTGTCTACGAGCCGTGTCTAGTAGAGTCTTGTTTATAGGTGTGAAGCTTGCCACACTTATAAACAGGAGGTTGCAGGGCATTTAGGATGGTTACCCTTCTTTATAACTTAGATAGTGCTATAGAGCTGAGTCATAGGGTATAAATTTTCAACCCTGCCCTCTATTGTTTTATAGTTTGACGAGGACTCCTTCAGAAAGGACCACGGGTTATTCGAGGATTGAAATGATGACGGGGGAAAAGAGAAGGAGTAATATTAAAGAGGAACTTAGAGGGGAATCTGTGATTAGATAATGGGTTAAAATTGTGAATTTATTGATAGTACGGTGGAAAAAGGTATGTTGTGGAAATAAGGCAAAAGTATGATTAATCAGGAAGGGCATGTTTGGTGAACATAGTTTGATGAAGAGTCTATATCTACAGAATTACAAATGATGGGTATTAAAAGGAATCAGTAAGATATGAATGACTTGTAGGTAAGAGGAGATAGTATAGTATAAGGAGATGACTTGAGAAGTTAAGAAGGTATAAGGTTCAGGTATGTGCACTTATTTCTACCCCCCAGAGGAGGTCCAGACAGAGACATCAGTGTCTTCAGGTGCATAATGTTCCATTCCTTATGACCATGAGTCGTGTGAGGCTATTGTTGCTATTGCTTGTTGTGGCACTATGTGGTGTTGTATAATTTGGTTTACTGTATGACAGGTTGGTAATACTACAATTACAGAGGAGCTCTGCTGAAATTTCCATAAGATCTCTGAGACTTTAATATTCGAGGACGAATGTTTTAAAAGGGGGGAGAATGTTACACCTCAAAATATTTTCCACCGTTTGTATTGTAAGTAAACTAACGTAAGCTAGGAAAGGTCATGGAACCCTTATAAGGGTAAGGAATACTTTTAACACGTGCTAAGAAAGAATCTAAAGGTTTCGGGATCAAGAGAATCGAAAAAATTAAGTATGTCGAAATTTTGGAAAACTTGGCAGAATTTTGGACAGGAAATTCTGGTCCAACTTGAGGGAGGTGTATCTCCTAGAATATGAAGAGTTATGGAAATCCATAACCTATGTAAATTTAATTTCACTGAGTCTAGTTTCCAATGCAACAAACCGTTCGTAGATACGACAACGGAGTAGAAAGTTATGGCGTTTCAAGTTGGGTTGCCAGAGGCTTCTCCGTAAAGGCGAAACTTAGAGTCGGTGGAACCGACTTTAAAGGGGTATAAATACCCGATAAACCCCATTTTTTAATAATTCTATACTTCCAAGAGCTCTAGAAACCTCTCAACACATCCCCTAAGCACTTATAGCCCAATTGATCAAGAATT
Organism: Lycium barbarum; assembly: GCF_019175385.1. NCBI lineage: Eukaryota > Viridiplantae > Streptophyta > Magnoliopsida > Solanales > Solanaceae > Lycium > Lycium barbarum. Next base: position 107,333,413 of record NC_083338.1, read on the forward strand.
CAACAAGATTACGCTAAACTAGTTCATGAAAAGTGATTGTTCTTGCTTCTACTTGATGTGGTGGTGAGTTTGGTCTTGAAGAAAGTTGTGTGGGTTGAAGTTCTTCAAGTATAAGGTATGTTCTTCATCTTGACTTTGATATTGAGCTATTTTTGGAGGATTTTAATGGTTTAAAGTAAAGGAAAACATGGCATAAAAGTCGTAATTTGATATATTGATGTTGTTGGCCTATGGACTGATTTTCGAAGGAAGCTTCAGATGGATTTGTATATGTTTGTCATGTAGTATCTTGATTATATTGTTTTTGATGTTGTTATTAATGTTGATGTTGTTATTGATGTTTGGGATCTATTTTGGATATTGGAGGAAGTAGATGATATAGGGGAAATGTTGTCCGATTTTTGTTAGCTTACCAATTAAAGTTGTTTGATCTTATAAGTGTTTCAACTACTTAACCTTGGTGCGAATCATCTTGAATGCAGATTTGCAAGTTCGGGAGGATAAGCGTTAAGTATGTAAGGAGACGACAAGGTATGTTAAGGCTGTCCCTTTCCTTCTTACGGCATGATCCTGTTGTTATGAACTTTCACAAATGATGCCCATAATGATTCCTCTCATACAAATGCTAGAAGCTTACATTATTGATGTTCTTACAATATTATTGATGTTGGTCACACCATATGATTATTGCTCGTTCAAGCTGACATATGCCAATGATGTTAGCTCCATAATGGAAATCGGAGGTATAATGACCTTACGTCACTCTGATGAATTTAGAAATGTGTTCTCAGGGAATGTTTTGTAAGACATGAATAGTATGCTAGTTATGAGATCCCTAACAAGGTATTTAATGCTAAAAGAGAGGTTTATGATGTATCTCAGGATTTGGTTAAGGTTCAGTTAATCGGGAAGAAATCATAATGGCCTAGAAATCAACTTATAAATCTTATGTGATCATGTAGGCATTAACAGATAAGTGATGACCATGAGAAGAACTTAGAAGCTAATAGGTAAAGAATGAGTACTAGAAGATATAAAGGGTACTTATAGGGGATATTTGGATCGGGCTACAAGTTCTGCAGCATATGCATTCATCTTTGGATCGACTGCACATTCCGCAACATATGTATTCATATTTGGATTGGGCTGCACGTTCCGCAGCATATGCATTCATATTTACCCCTGGTCTACAGCCAATTGGGCAGTTATTACCACCGAGCTACGACCGGTTGGGAAGATATATATTTACCACCATGCTACGGTTGGTTGGGTAGTTATTACCACCTAGCTACGGCCGGTTGACCAGTTACCACTGACCAGTCTGGCAGTCGCGCTTTACCATTGAGAGATAATCGGATGGGCAGTTACCGCAGTGCTACGGCCGGTCGGGCAATTACCACTGATCAGTTGGGCAGTTAGCACCAGGATGATAAGTAAGTTAGAGATACAGTATTGTACATAGATGTAGCTAAGCACATGAGAGTGTAGAGACACATAGATGCTAGATTCTCATTGGAAAGTCAGAAAAAGCTAGGTTGATTCTTATCCTTTTTCTCTTCAGTTTTTGATTACTTGGTTACATTTTCCGCCTTACATACTCGGTACATTATTCGTACTGACGTCTCTTTACTGGGGGCCTGCATTTCATGCCCATAGGTCTTGAGATACAGGTTGATGGATCTTTCAGTAGGATACCAGCTCAGCAGGCAGAGTCGTGGCACTCCACTTACATCAAATTTGCTCTGTAAGTCAGCATGATTGCATATGCATTTGCTGGGTATGGCAGGGCCTTATTCCGGCTTTCACGGTTCTCTTTTATGCGGGTAAGGCATAAAAGTTACTACGAGGTTGTTGGTGCTCTAATTGTATTTTAGTATTTTTTAGAGTCGCCACCTACTTTTTTATGGAAAACTAGGAAAATCGGGTTTAAAGAAATTTTTTTCAAAATAAGTAAAAAAAACAAATTGGACCAAAGTTCGAGGTAAGGGTTCTGGTGATCCCCTTGGGAAGGTTTTACGCACCCTAGTATTAAAGATCCGTAGAATACGGTTGACCTACGAGCTTTAATGTGTGATTTAACTGTATTTATTTGTTAAAAAGTGTTTAGCTTTCCGTAAAATGTCATTTTTTGTTCATATCATAATTTTTGAAAAAATTGGGCAAAAGGCCCCCCTTGTAAAAGGGGTTTTTGGGTTTGAAAATCCACTTAAGTGTTCAACTCACTTTATTGTTGGACTAGGGCACACCCAGGATTTCTCCCGAATAGAGTCGCTACTATTCTAGTCCTAATAAGATGAGTTTAGTTCTTACGGGTTTTTATTTTATATAAAAAAATATGGAGTATTCTCCTATTATTTATACTTATATATAAGTAAATACAACTTTTCTTATTTGAAGCTCATAATGGCATTCGTATTCTAAGTCCAAACCGTCTCATCCCAAACTTTGGCCCAACAGAGTCTTTTATTTCAGTCCAGTAAAGTTTTGGGTGTTTAGCCCAATGGTCAAAACATTTGAGTCGAAAATAGTCCATTTCCACAAACCAGAATTTCTTAATCCTCCAGTTTCCAGGATTTAGGCCATTTCCAGAATTTTACCCAAATATTTAAAATGTCTCAAGACCAGTTTGCCATTAAAATAATCCTCAAGCCATATTTTCCATTTTTTCATCCTAAATTAACTTTTTATTTATTTCATTCCTTAACACAACATCATACTAACAAATAAGAAAAGCCAACAGGCTTAAAGCCCAAAACTATTTCCACCTCTTTCGAGTAAATCATTTCCAGATTTTTGCCAAAGGCCCGAAACTTACTACTTAGTCATTTGAGAAAACCATTTAATTCACCCCCCCAAAAAAAACGTTGAGTTAATTGTTAAACTTAGCAAAATCAAATTGAGCACCAATTTTGGTCATGCAAAGCTAGAATTAACCGAGTTTGAAAATGTTTTGAGCGACTTCCCTAAATACTAAGTGTGTTCCTAAGTTATACATCCATATGGATTTCAATATAATACACATTTGTTTCAAATATACACATACAAAATACATATGAAACAAGAGAAGAAAGAGCCAAAGTAAATTTTAACTAATGGGTCTACCCAAACTTATTAGTGTCATTTTTATCCATGGTTGGGCCTTCAATGTATTAACTTCCACTATCACCCATTAGACTCGATCAAGGAAGAGTGTTGGGTCTCAGGCCCAACAAGGTTCAATGCAGAGGAGGCCCAAATGGCTCGGGGCATTTCACATACATCATAAAATAATAAGCATTAGAGGTTGTTTATACTAAGTAAAAAAAAAAAAAACTAGTGGAATATATATAATTCGTGTGCACAAACAAACAAGGAATAAAATAAAAAAACAAAAGGCCCTAATTTAAATTATACAGAGCAAACAGAACCTAAATTTTAATCTTCTATAATAAGTGTAAATAAATGGCCCAAAATACAAGGAAACAGATCATGGCTAAATGAGGCCCAGTATAAATGAAAATGCAGGTTTAATATAAGCCCATATAGCTACACTTAGAGAAGGGTAGAAATGGCCTAACACTTTGTATAATAAAATAGGCTTCAAGATTTGTTTATGAGGTATACAAAGTATACTTCTCTGTATACATCATGAGGTAAATAAGTCATGTATATTTCGTATACTTTTAATACACAGCAGGTATATCAGCAACAAAACAAAGGAAAAGGGAGTGGGATTTCCATGGTAGCTAACCCAGCAAAGGCAACACTTAACAATTTTAAATGCACAGTTTAGATTGAAAAGGGAAAGCCATAGATGTCCATACTTATTGAGGTGAAAACTTAACTTTAAAAGATGGTTTCAACAAAAATGACTTATCTGAGCATATTAATCCCTTTTAATTTACCTAGAGGGTCCCATAATGTATGATTTCATATAGGGGAACCCCAGCAACCAAAATTGAAAGGGACTTGACTGAATTTGGCTAGAAAGTCTAAGTCTTGTTCCCTCCTTTCTTAGTCCTAGGTAAGTCACACCTATAACCCTTCATACTTTATGTGACATACCTATTGTTTAATAACCTTTAGACCCTACTTTGTTTTTACTCAGGTGTAAACAGATTTGACTGTGTTCAAACTTAGTGTGGAGCAGACAACAAACAAATTCTCAAGGAAAAATTACATAAAATTTTAAACAGGAAAGGGCATGAATATTTTGACAGATCACCAGTAAATGTAAACAAAAGCTCATCCCCAATACTTGACAAAGTGAGACAAGACATTAGTCTTATTTTTAGTTAGTCCATATTCCAAAGGAAAACAATAGTGCACTATTGGTTTACAAGGTGTAATCAGGATATTTACTAATGTATATAGGAAAAGACACCAGCAAAATATACACACAAGAGATATAATCAATAAGCTAAAAGTTTGTAGTTAATTAAATGAAATAGGTATGACATCTTTTAAGCACAATTATAAGCTCAAACCAGAGAACATGATTTTATTCCCTCGCAGAGATCTTCTACAAACCATAATGCATCAGATTTGAATGAAACAAGCATGGTCTAAATAGTCCTAAGCAATCAGCCAAAATATGGGAGCATGGTTATAAAAGGATTATAAGTTAATCAACCTCAACATAGTTAACAAACTGCGAGCCACATTATCTTTAAGCAGGTAATCACTTCTGACATGATCAAAGAAACTATAAACCAACTTAAACTAAAAAGGGGTGAGCAACTAGATATGATCAACAGAAATTATAAATTCAAGATCTTAACTAAGCACATGGATAGGATTATCAAGGACTATCAACACCTAGTCCTAGTTAAGCATATAGGTAAGATTTAGTAAAACTCCTATTTCTAATGCTATCTAAAAAACAGGATAGGCATAAGTTTTTTATTTCAAGCTAAGTAACTAAATATGACTTAACCACATGAATAAGCTAACACAATTACAGGACATAGCGAATAAATATAAGAAAATCCTAAACTAAGCAACATTAAACTAATTAAATTTCCTAAAGCATGATCGCACAAAAGAAGTAATGATTAACACATAATTAAAACAAAAATTAACGAAGGGGAGGAAAAGAATACATTTTTGATGCGCAGCCTTGGCTGAGAATGGACTTGGGAGATTCTATGCTCTTTTGTTCTCCACGCTCAGCCCCAACCACACAAGAACAAGCACAAAAGTAATTTAAAATTTTAATCAACTCAGAAAAAATTTAATGGTTTTCAAATGTATGAAAAAAAACCTTAAGTATTTCGAGTTCAAATGAATATGTCGTGAAGCCTGATATTCGATTGATTATCAACAATATGATTTGGGGGTTCTATTTATAGAACCCAAATTACAAGCAAAATCCTCATCTCCCCGATGTGGGACAAAGCTAAGTTCTCGTGAATAAGCCTTGTTTTTCAACCCATCAAGGGTTAGGATTTACCCACAAAATGCATCAAGGGTCAGAATAGACCCAAACATGTATCAATCCATTCATTTCCTCAAGAAGCAACAAAAATACGAGGTTCAAATCACATGCAAACAAAATCCATTAAGGATTTCAGAGCTTTTGACCGTTGATTAGCAAAAAGCAAATAAAAAAAGGAACTATACCGTGTTTGGGTTGGATCTTGGAGGAAACGGTTGAGAAATGGCAAAGCAATAAATGCTCTTGCCATTCTCGACCCTGCAAATACTAAAGCAAACACGCTAGCCCTTCATTTCTGCCATTTTTGGCAAGGTATGATGCGAGGAGGGCAAAAGAACATGGGGTGGTGCTAGGGTTTGAGAGAGGAAACCCTTTCCTCTCTCTAAAGCCTAGTTTGGTTGTTGATGGCAATAATGCCAAATGACAACGGGGTTGGCCCTTTTAATTCTCTCTTGGGCTGGGTCTGGTCCTTAAAGGACTGGGCCTGGCCTTAAAAAAATGAAAGAGGGGGGCCTGATATTATATACCAATATACATGTATATATATGCGTGTATATCCGTGTATAGACAAGTATATATACATAAAGGCTTGACCCTTTATATTTTTAAGCCATTGGGCCGGGTTGGTCCTTAATGGACTGGACTCGGCCATTTAAAAAAAAAAAAAAAAAGGGGCAGCCCATTTAGTCATATGTATACATGAGATATGCATATGTATATGTACATTCATGTGTATATCCATGTATACATATATATTGGGAGGAGCTTTATTTTAAACAAAAGTCGTATTTAAAGGAATGTCCACTAATTGAACATTTTTGCAGTTAAGACCACTTTTAAATTAACATGCTAATTAATTCTCTACTTTGCAAATATGGCCCTAATTAAAATAAACCATAAATTTGGCCATTTTAATTAAAGTTAAAATTAGATTATTCAATTGATTATTTCAATTGTAATCCTATTTTTACCATAATGACCTATTTGTGCAAAAATTTAAATTTAAGTGGCAAAATTGAAAATCTATTTTAAATAACCAATTTCCTTGAATTAAAAGAAGTGAATACTTACTAAATTGATTTAATTTTTCTGGAAAATACCAATATGATTCTAATAATATGTAAATTAATGTCAAAATGACTTATAATATTTATAGAGATTATTTCGCCAAGTGAGAATGGTAAAGTATAATCTAAATAATTTTATAAAATCATTTTGGCTTCTAATAAAATACATTTTTCACTCCGTTTAATATTCAAGGACTCTAGATGATTACAATAAATTATGGGAGAACAAAAATTAGGTGTCAACAATTGCCCCTTTAGTGTTCGGGGATGGCGAGACCATCCTTGAGCAACGAAATTTGACTAACCCTGATTTTTGACTGACCCAACTTATATCACCTCTCATTTTCATGCAATTTCTTTCAAAATATACGGTCAGACCCTGGTTTCTGGGTTTCCTACATATCTCAGGTTTTATGTTAATTCAGGTCGTTTGTCGTTCGACTCCATTATGACTTCTAAATGCAAATTTAAAGAAATCTCAGATTTTTTGGGTTATTAAACTGGGAAATCTGGAGTGATTGGTTGAAGTTGCGACTGACTCTCTGCCATTGAGTCTGCCTACTGATGTGCCGTGAATTTCAGCACATTTGATGTCTTTTCACTAGAAGTGTTACTTGCTTTTAAGTGTTTTTACATCATTTCTTATGTTATTTTGATGTTTTGTAGGGTTGGTTGACTAAGGAACGAAAATGATGAGAATTGCTGAAAAATGGACAACTTGGAGCAAAAGGACGGTTCGTAATTCGAGTTACGTGTCACGACCCAAACCGATGGGCCATAACAAGTGCCCGACCACTACTGGCCAAGCACTCCTATGGTTGCATTTATTGCTCTCTGACTATCCTAGGCCGACACACAATCTGTATCTAAGCTGTACTGTCTCCCGGACAATCTACACAAGGGATACCATATCGAAAACTCACGGCCAACGTTTACATATACACATGCATATTGAGAGTAACGGCACAAGCCGATTAGGCTGCTATACATATACATATACTATACAACAAAATAAGCGCCGACGAGGCATCATAACATCACGACTACATATCACTGTCTACAGACCTCTATGGAAGACAAACTGTAGAAAGGGCAGGACAAGGCCCTGCCATACCCATATATGTACATAACAAGATAGCATACCAAAAAGGCTGCAACTCCGGATCAATGGAGCATACTGACTGCCACTGAAGGGAGGTCCTACTGCTATGGATCGTCTGGCTGGCTACCTAATCCTGTGGGCAGGAACATAGCGTCCACAAGAAGGGACGTCAGTAAGAACAGAGTACTGAGTATGTAAGGAATGAACAGTAGTATAATAAGACATATGGAACATAACATGAGATAGGGGAATAACATGTACATTTGGATGCCTCTTAGGGCGGATACCATGCATGCTTATCTTTCTTTGAAAAACATTTCTTATACATGTATACATAAAATAGAACATATCATAGTGCCAAGGAACGTCGGCTCTGATCCATTTAACCACATATATCTCGCGTCCGGGATGATATCATGTCATATTATACCAACTGATCAGGTGGCCATGCGTCTATAGCGCCTCGCCCTTTTTCCCATATTCCAAATATACATATACATATATCATATTCATATATCATATAAGCAGCATGCATGAGAGCCCAAAGGAAGCTATAACTCTATCGGAGTGACGTAAGCTCGGTAACCTCCGATTATATTATGGAAAAATCATCATCGCTTTATCTCACCTTGAAGGAACAATTATTATAAGGTGCGACCAACAACAACGAATAAAATTGAGAAAGGTCAAACGATAGCTCAATATTCTCATATCGTCATTAAAATCATAAACTTGGAACCTTTAAACATAAAATCGTTCTCATCATAGCTATCATAGTAATATTCTCATTTTTGACATCATTGTTGTCATTGTAAAACATATCCATCGTTGTTATCATAAGAGCTCACATAATCACAACTTTTGGTGTGGAAAATATGAGCATTTTGGAAAAACTTTATGCATTATTAGGAAAGGAATTACGCCTTGGAGTCATAAACATCTAGCTTTCGAAAATAAGGAAGATGTGGAAACATTTATGAAGTCATAACATAGGAATCATGCCTCTGAAAGAAAGGGACGAGCCTTAACATACCTGTTCTGCCTCCAACTATCTACGTTTATCCGTCCGATCCTGCAAGTCTACATATAAGACCATTCATACTATGATTAGGCCCGTTGTTATACATTTTTCCTAAGCCTTTAAATAAGTCCTTCCAAAGTCTGCCGAAATTTCGGCAGCATCTCCTCTGCTTATATGCCTATCCCGAATTCTCAATTCAACAACCAACAACAACCACAACAATACCAACATTAACCATAATATTTCCAATACCAAAATACTTCATTGAACAGCCACACACTGTTTTCTAACTTCCATAACTAATCAACATATTATACAATTATTTGACCATGCTATCTTCGTGAATAAGCCAGTATTAACGTAAGTAGGAAGAGATTCATACCTTTCTCTTGGTAATTTTGCTATATCTTCACTTCTTCGCCCTGAGCTTAAACCATAACGCGCTACTATACAGTTTTGTACTTGCAACTATACATCGTCTAGACTGGGGTTTGGGAATTATACCTGGTTTTGGGCTAAAACATTGATGGTTGGAAGGTTTGGAAAATTTCTGGAATATCTGAGGAGGTTTTGGGTGTGTTTGCTCGAAAAATGAGGGGGCAACCTCTTTTTATAACCTGGACTGACTTAAAAATTGCTCAACGCGATCGCGCTGCCACGTGGCACGTTTCGCACTGAGTTACCAGGTCCTACCCTGCGCGTTCGCGCGACCTTCTGGCGCGTTCGCGCAGGGTTATTTTCCTGCCCAGAACAGCCGATCTTAAAACGGGCATAACTTTTGAGCCCAATATTGTATGAGGGCCCAAGACCTATGGTTGGAAAGATTGTTCAATTATCTACAACTTTCATTCTTGGTGTTTTTCCAAATTCCAAACTTATAACGACGTTTTGGCTTCATTAAGTCAGTTCCTCCGAAAACATTTACTTAAATCATCCCTTTGAAGGGCTTATGTCCATATTTGGCTTAAGGGTCCTTCTTAGGACTTGCTCAACTTCCCATATACGACTCATATTTCTCTTCACATGTCCTCTATAAAACTCTGGTGTGTGGGCCCCACTTAGCTTACGGCAACGAGGGCTTTTCATCAAGTAATGCATGAGCTGATTCACCCCATATGGTCTCCAAATGTCATGTGTATTATTATTACCCTCTTATAATATAACCTTCCTCCTCAATCCTTGTATGACTTTACTCTTCTTTGAGCCCATACTAAGCCGTCTACGATCTTGGTAGCGCGAAATTTTCCTAGGTGTAACATGCTTCCCCCCTTAGAAACATTCGTCCTCGAATGTTGCAGTTTGTAAACCTACGACATCATCTTTGATTCCTCAGAGCGGTTATTTTCCTCTTAGGGTCCGATTACCATGTGCTTAGACTATAACTTGGGTCAGTCTCTCCTTATTCTTCCTTAGCTCTTTTATTGCCTTCATTCAGCTTCTTTCACTTCTTTGTCCTTATGTACATGATCGGAATTTAATTAGCACCTTGCTCTCGTTTTGTCTCCAATTTTGTAATTTTGACTTGTCGTGCCATAACTATTCATCGTTCTGTATGTACTCTTTTTTTTTATTTTTCTCACTCCTTGCTTCCCTGTTAGTGGGCAGTTACCTTTCTCTCTTTACGGTGCCCTCTTTGCGTTTACTTCTTCGGTGCCAACTCGGGCTATCCTTTCTGTACCCGTTGATCTTATATATACACTGTACCGATTCTTTGTAGTCCATTAGTCGGGCTCTCTAATCCTTACATCCTTTTCGCCATCTCTTTTATCCTTACACTCCGAATATTTATCCAACATTACTTTGTCGCTAGTGAGCATAATAGTTTTGTTCCTTTCCAAGGCCAGTTATACCAATATCCGAAATACGTATACGTAATATTTCTTCACCATTTACTATCCTTCGCAGTACAGTTACACTTATGGCAACCTCATAATTCGAGTTTGCACTAAATTGTAGCTCACAACCTCTTTGAGCTCCTGCCATAACTGTTTCTTTAATCTTCTTCCCTCAAATCTCACAATACAACCCAGAAGCATAGGACTACGACAATTCTTACTCCATACCGTGCAATGTAAATATATTTGTCTTCGATTCCCTCGTACCGGCGATCACTTCGTCAGTCATTATTCCATGTTGACTTTCTGGTGTGACTTTCTTACAATTGTAGTTAGGCATAACTTTACGTTGGTGGTTCATATAATTCCATAGTATATGCGCCCTCATGTTCAGTATAATTAGTGATCCGTGAGATGTTTTCTAATATCCGGTGGTACAGCTCTCTTTTATTTCCATTCATAAGAGCAGCGTTCATCCTTTCTTCGAAAATTGCCAAATTACCAATCGTTGTTCCTTTTTGCTTCAACTGTTATTCCTTCTGGCGTTAAAACTCTCTGTTGTCCTAAATGTCTGTTGGATTCGTTATCCTCTCCATCACCCTTTATGAACTTAGCTTGTAGAACTTTCTTGCCCTCTTTATTACCCCTTCGGACATGTCGCTGCATGCTTAGGTACGGCGCAAATCTTTTCCCGATATGAGGGATTCAAACCATGGTCTAGAAATATTCTAATTCATGTCGGCGTGATACGTTCTTTTGAGTTGTTTTCCATACTTTCTTTCTATACTTACCTCATGGCACACTTATTTTCAATTTGTTTTTGCTTTCTTCTGATACCTTCTTGATATGTCAATATTCCCCGAGCTTGGCCTCGAACTAATAAATTTCTTCTTCTAGAGCTTGAGAACGTTATAGCTCCTTTTAAGTCTAATATACTCTTCCCCTTTTAAAGTTGTTCCTTGTACACCAATAGCTTTCAAGCATCTATCGTCTTCGATAATTATCTGCCGCCCTTCACGATCTCCTTAAGGCTGGAGTTTCTTCCTCGTATAGTCTGACTAATCTATCTTTTTGCTAGTTACAGTCTTGTATCCAATCTGAATACTTATAAGGATTAGATCCAATTCTGATGCCTTCTTTTCCGTCTTTTCACACCTCTGTCTTTTATGACTAACGGTTTTCCGGACCCGCAAGTTAATGAGGACGTCCAGATTCACCACGTCCTTTATGAAGTCTTCAATTATACCTTAATCCTTATCTTTCTTCCCGACTTTGCTTATAACATATCTAAAACTTCTTAACCTGAGTTCTTCTTCCATTTATGTCTATATCATCTTTTGTTTTGCCAATATTTCCATACCCTTCCATCCACTACTAGTCCTTTCGCCCATTTAGCTCACTTACCCATAATTCTTCTTAACTACGTGTTTGTGTTGCAGGTGTGCATCCAAGTTTTTCGAGTGTCCTGCTACTTCTTGCTATTAGCACGGGATTCTTACAATTGACACTCTCTCCATCCTCGTTCATCAAGCCTTCATCCGCCATTCTGATGTCACGGCCAGGTTGTCTTCCATGCACGTTCCTTACATTTCACCCTATTTCCTCTACAATCGAATCTCTCGGTCTTTACAGGAATTCTTGCCTCATATCATTAATCTTCTAATCATGTGTGTTGCTCCATCATCCCCATTCTTATCTCGGTGATTGATCGGTTTCCTACCGCCAACTCGTTAAAGTATCCTTCATACTCCCATAGTTAAAGGTTTCCAATTACTTTACTCCTAAATGATCTCCTCTTCCTTCGATCAGCCCATTAGTATACCTTCCCTACTTTCACCCTTAACCTTCCTTGAGTTCCTTCCTCCTCGAGCGCCCTTCTTATCTTGTTATTTATAGTATCGGCTCTAAAGTTTGTGAAATATTCCTTTAAAACGTACAAATCCGTTATGTTCTTAAGTCATCTTTTAAGAAAGCTTCTCCATGTCCGAGGCAACCGTATCAATATGACTACCTATTTGTCCCTTTATATATACCTTTTGAGAGCTGGAAATCTCTTAGCATCTTTGCAAGACCTTATCATTCTTTCTCTTACTTCACATTCCTCGTTGTGGTCACTATTCTTTTAGTCCCACCTATCGAAGTCCGTTCTATGACCCCGCACTTTCCCCTCTTGTCCCGTACTAGCACACTTTATCCCTTTCACATGCCTACCTTCGAATTTTTACCCAAATAGTCCCGTGCTTTGCCCGTCGTCTCTCTTGGAGGCTTTATTCACTTATGTCTTACTTCTTACTTTTTCGACATTTTGATCTCCTTACCTTCCATATAGTCACTTTCTTTCCTTTCCATATGTCATTGCATTAGAACTCTCCAAACCTAACCTGTAATGAAAATAACATCAGCTTACCTAGTAACGTTTGTCACTTGAACTTTATTGCCTTGTTCGATCAATGCCTTTAATAGACCACAACGTCAGTTGCTGTGATACACATACCCGTTGATACAATCGCATACAGGATATCATACGCATTCATCTATATTTTTTCTAACGCCTCGCTTACAAGGTATTTCCAAACGCTACTTAACCTCATCCTAGTTCTAAAGCTATGATGCACCTTCTTTCTCTTCACCGGTCTAGTCCGCCTCGTCCTACGTGACCTCCTAAGGTTTCCAACCACTCCACATACTCCAATTTCCCTTAGGCTATCTTATGTCTGAATTTATAGGACTTTTAGTAAACTTTCCAGGGGGTCACCCATCCTAGTATTTATCTCACCCCAGCACCCTTAACCTTGTAACTCTGATGAAATTCGGTGCGTTAATGCTGGTTTGGCCGCACACATCTTACTGCATGACCTTCATCATATTATCTAGAGTAAGTTGAGGTCTTAACAAATTCCAAAACATTCTCGTAACGCATCTCCCTCCGAATTAGAAAGGGTCTCTTACTCTTCCAACTACACAATTACTATTTTGGCCTTTTCAATCCTCAATATTCACCCTTCACCTATGTGTATGGCTACTTTCCGTCCTAGATTTCCAAATTCCCAATGGTGGCGAAAACACCTTGGTCGCCGTTACTTATAAATACTTGGTTATCAGCGCTTTTGGATTTCCGCTCGCCGCTATTAAGTAATAATCTACAGCAAATACACATACATAGAAAATTCTAATAAAGGCTCATATACCTGTAGCTGATCGGTCTCTAGTCTGATCTGGTGGACTATAAGGTGAAGTGTACTCATCTGCTCGTCTGGCCTTCATCATCTCTCTCATCTGAGTCTGAGGGATATAGATAACTGGGCAATTTCTAGTTTACCGATGGCCAGGATAGGGGGCTAGAGTAATCCGTAACACTCATCGGGGAGGCTAGTCTGACGTAGTGCTCTACCATAGGAGCCGCTGGTACAGCCTCGGGGATCTTCTCCTCTGGTGTCCCAGATGAATACTCGGACGGATCCGTGTCATAATTGTCCTCTGGGGGTCCTCCTCCCTGGGAGTCAAAAACTCTAGAAGAATCGTCGCTGGGTCCTACGAGGGATCAGTCTCAATGGAGTAACTAAGGATCCTCCTGCTCGGTCCTGGAGCCTGGGGTCCTCGAACTACTCTAGGGGCCTTCTTAGCACCACCACTACCCGAGGTTGATCTCTTCATCTTTCGTCAGTCTGCACTTACCTACAGGAAAAAGGGTCAGAAGCGGTCTTTCTTAGACTCTGGCTCTATCGCACGATCTAAGATAGAAAGAAAGGGCAATGATTCCTAAATGTCTTGCAGCCTCCTGTTTATAAGTGTGGCCGGCTTCACACCCATAAACAAGACTCTACCAGACACGGTCTGCAGACAATCCCTAGGACGAACTGCTCTGATACCACTTTTGTCACGACCCAAACCGATGGGCCGTAAAAAGTGACCGACCACTACTGGCCAAGCACTCCTATGTTTGCATTTATTTCTCTCTGACTATCCTGGGCCCGCACACAATCTGTATCTGAGCTGTACTATCTCCAGGACAATCCACACAAGGGATATCATATCTGAAACTCACAACCAACGTTTACATATACACATGAATACTGAGAGTAACGACGCAAGCCGATTAGGCCGCTATACATATACATATACTGTACAACAAAATAAGCACCGACGAGGCAGCATAACATCACCACTACATATCACTGTCTACAGACCTCTATGGAAAACAGACTATAGAAAGGGCAGGACAAGGCCCTACTATACTCATATATGTACATAACAAGATAGCATACCAAAAAGGCTGCAGCTTTGGATCAATAGAGCGTACTGACTGCCGCTGAGGGGAGGCCCTACTGCTGTGGATCGTCTGGCTGGCTACCTGATCCTGCGGGCATGAACGCCGCGTCCACAAGAAGGGACGTCAGTACGAACAGAGTACTGAGTATGTAAGGCATGAATAGTAGTATAATAAGACATATGGAACATAATATGAGATAGGGGAATAACCTGTACATTTGGATGCCTCTTAAGTCGAATACCATGCATGCTTATCTTTCTTTGAAAAACATTTCTTATACATGTATACATAAAATAGAACATATCATTGTGCCGAGGAACGTCGGCTTCGATCCATTTAACCACATATACCCCGCGTCTGGGATGATAACATGTCATATTATACCAACTGATCAGGTGTCCATGCGTCTATAGCGCCTCGCGCTTTTTCCCATATTCCCCATATACATATACATATATCATATTCATATATCATATAAGCAGCATGCATGAGAGCCCAAAGGAAGCTATAACTCTATCGGTGTGACGAAAGGTCGGTAACCTCCGATTATATTATGGAACAATCATCATAGCTTTATCTCACCTTGAAGGAACAATTATTATAAGGTGCGACCAACAACAATGAATAAAATTGAGAAAGGTCAAACGATAGCTCAATATTCTCATATCGTCATTGAAATCATAAACTTGAAACCTTTAAACATAAAATCATTCTCATCATAGCTATCATAGTAATATTCTCATTTTTGACATCATCGTTGTCATTGTAAAACATATCCATCGTTGTTATCATAAAAGCTCACATAATCACAAATTTTGGTGTGGAAAATATGAGCATTTTGGAAAAACTTTATGCATTATTAGGAAAGGAATTACGCCTTGGAGTCATAAACATCTAGCTTTTAAAAATAAGGAAGATGTGGAAACATTTATGAAGTCATAACATAGGAATCATGCCTCTGAAAGAAAGGGACGAGCCTTAACATACCTGTTCTGCCTCCAACTATCTACGTTTATCCGTCCGATCCTGCAAGTCTACATATAAGACCATTCATACTATGATTAGGCCCGTTGTTATACTTTTTTCCTAAGCCTTTAAATAAGTCCTTCCAAAGTCTGCTGAAATTTCGGCAGCATCTCCTCTGCTTATATGCCTATCCCGAATTCTCAATTCAACAACCAACAACAACTACAACAATACCAACATTAACCATAATATTTCCAATACCAAAATACTTCATTGAACAGCCACACACTGTTTTCTAACTTCCATAACTAATCAACATATTATACAATTATTTGACCATGCTATCTTCGTGAATAAGCCAGTATTAACGTAAGTAGGAAGAGATTCATACCTTTCTCTTGGTAATTTTGCTATATCTTCACTTCTTCGCCCTGAGCCTAAACCATAACGCGCTACTATACAGTTTTGTAGTTGCAACTATACGCCGTCTAGATTGGGGTTTGGGAATTATACCTGGTTTTGGGCTAAAAGGTTGATGGTTGGAAGGTTTGGAAAATTTCTGGAATATTTCATGAGGTTTTGGGTGTGTTTGGTCGAAAAATGAGGGGGCAACCCCTTTTTATAACGGTCCTTGTTCTGCCTGGACCGACTTAAAAATGGCTCAGCGCGATCGCACTGCCACGTGGCGCGTTCGTGCTGAGTTACCAGGTCCTGCCCTGCACGTTCGCGCCACCTTCTGGCGTGTTCGTGCTGGGTTATTTTCCTGCCCAGACAATCGATCTTAAAACGCGCATAACGTTTGATCCCGATATCGTATGAGGGCCCACGACCTATGGTTGGAAAGATCTTTCAATTATATACAACTTGGATTGTTGGTGTTTTTCCAAATTCCAAATTTATAACGACGTTTTGGCCTCTTCAATTCAGATCATCTGAATACATTTACTTAAATAATCCATATGAAGGGCTTATGTCCATATTTGGCTTAAGGGTCCTTCTTAGGACTTGCTCAACTTCCCATATACTACTCATATATCTTTCACATGTCCTTTATAAAACTCCGGCGTGTGGGCTCCACTTAGCTTACAGTAACGAGGGCTTTTCATCAAGTAATGCATGAGCTAATTCACCCCACATGGTCTCCAAATGTCATATGTATATTATTATTACCCTCTTATAATATAACCTTCCTCCTTAATACTTATATGACTTTACTCTTCTTTGAGCCCATACTAAGCCGTCTACGATATTAGTAGCACGAAATTTTTCGGGGTGTAACATTACGGATCGTAACGTGATCCGTAACCTGAAAGGAAGGTCCAGATACATGCCGTCTCAAAAGGACGGTATGTAACTCATGTTAAGGGTCGTAACGTGTATCGTAATCTGAAGGGGAATTCCAATAAGAGGCCTAAGTATTGTCAACTGTTACAACCAGAAGGACGGTCCGTAACGCAGGTTACGTGGAGTAAGGCATTGGCCACTGATGACTGACGCCATGATCTGTTGGATGATACGGACCGTAAGCTATGTTAGGGTCCATCGAAAGAAGCCGTAACGGTTGACTTAATAGCAAGCTGACAAAGGACGAAACCGAAGGACGGACCATAACCCTTGTTACGGTCCGTAACAATGCCCCGAAGGGTGTTTTTGTCCAGAACTTTGGTGCGATTTTTGGCCCTATAAATACTTAAGTCTAGGTTTTTTAGCAAATATTTAGCATCTTGAGAGCATTAACTTTAAGCCTTTGATATTTGTGAAGTTGTTTGGGCATTTAAGGCATCAACTTCACACTTATTCCACATTGTATTACTATTGTAAGTATATTATGTTACCTTTTAAGCTTTCTTTGTTGAACAAAATGATGAGTAGCTAATTTTAGTTCTAAGGTTGTGGACCCCATCATGGGTATTATGTGAATGGGTTTCTACTATTGATATATGCATAATGGTTGTTGGTATTCATTCAATCTTTGTGTTTTAGCATTGGGTAATGATTGCAAGCATTAGCCTAAGCCATTATACTAAATTTTCTTGGAAAAGAGAGTTAGCATTGGTAAGATTGAATAGCAATGACTCAGGGCATTAACCCTCAGTTAATAGACTAACTTAGGATTAAGAACAAGTCTAATTGGCATTATTGGTCGCTCTTCGATTTCAACTCTTTCGTATTTTGGAAAAATCATAAAGAGGAAATACGGCCTAACTGTTGGGAAACATTAAGAAGTCCTTAAGAGATCGATTGCATGCCCCTAGAACAACCATTAGAAGTATACCACATTGAAACCTGAAGCATAATATCTAATCAAAGCTGGGAACACAACCTTAGTCTCTCTCTCGCATTAATTATAATTCAAGTCAAAGTATTCGGACTAGGATTAAAGTCTTTAAAGACTAGTATCGCATACAATTAGTACCCTTTTCTCTCCATATTCCCTGTGGGATTCGACCCCAACTTTGTTTGGGTTACTATATTTGACAATATCCGCTTTCGCCACTAATAGATGTAATTTGAGCGTATCAAATTTTGGCGCCGTTGCCGGGGAATACGGTTTTGAAATTACTGATTGTTGTGTACTTTTCTTTAAAACTTTTTCTATTCCATCACACCTTATTTGCTGTTTCTGGTGAATCAAGTGAAAATGGCAGGGAGACACAATCGAAATCAAGGAAACCAAGGTGGGCTCCAAATGAACCCACCTGCACCGGAAGAGGAGGATGATGAGAATATACTTGCGGAATTCTTTAATGAAGCAGATTATGTTTCTGTTGTGGTCCCTCCTAGGGCTGGAAATGCTACTTTCAAAATCGATAGCTCTATCTATCAGCTGCTGAAACTTGAAGGTTATTTCTGAAATTCTTCAGAGGATTGTCCACTCCGACATTTGAAGAACTTCCTGCACGTGTATGCTCAACAATCCCAAGGTGCTATTTCTGCTGATGTACTTCGGTTACGGGTATTCAAATACTCCTAGGCTGGCCAAGCAAGGCAATGGTATGAAAAGTTTCCCAGCAATTCTATTCACACTTGGAGCGAGCTAGCCAATACATTTTTAAAAAAATGGTTTCTACCGAGCAAGAAGGCTGAACTTCAAGACAAGATCTTTGAGTTTAAACCGCTTCCGAGGGAACAATTATATTCTGCATGGGAGATGTTCAAGTACTATCTAGCACTCTCTCCAACTCAAGGGTTTCCGGATGCTATTCTCACCGAGAAGTTCTACAAGGGGTTAGACACAATGAATCAGATTGCTGTCAATACTGCCGCTGGTGGATGCTTCATGGACAAGTCATTTGTTAACATCACCCGGTTGCTCGATAAGCTCACCACCCACAATTAAGCTTGGCATTAAAATGATAACGAGAGCTTATATTATGGTAGTCCATCACTAGCCACTATTGCAAAGGAGAACCACGAGAGGGATCATGCCTTTGCTCAATTGCAAACAACGGTGGATCTATTATCAAAGAAGTTAGCAGAGAAGGATGCACAGGGGGTAAATGCTATTGAGAAGTTACCACCTCCTCCACCAGAGATGTATCAAGTCCCTAAGGGGATGTACCAAGAAGGGCAACAACATTATGAAGATGCTAATTATGTCAACAACTCCCAAGGGGGTTATCAGAGGTAAAATTATCAAGGTCCTGGCCATCACCTGTGGCAGAAACCTCAACACCAATTTTAAGGGAACAATTATAGCAGAAATGATCAGGGAAACCCCAATCAAGGGAATTAAAAAAACAACAATATGGCAATAAGAGCTCCAACCCCTACATTCCACCAAGGGGGCAAGCATCAAATTCTCAACAGTGGAGAGACAATTTAGCTAGCAACTCTGCTAACAATGCCGCTAATGATTCTGCGGAGCTGAAAAGTATGATGTAGAAAATGCTAATGAACCAGGACAGAACTGAAAGTATAATAAAAGGAATGTCTCAGTTTCAACTATCTCATTCAGCTACCATTCAGAAGCTTGAATCGCAATTCAGAGACCTTTCCAGAGAAGTCCATACTCCTCAACGTGGACAACTACCAAGTGATACAATTCCAAATCCGAAAAGTAGTAGGGTAAACTCTGTGGAGCATGTAGCTGCTATTATCACCCAAAGTGGAAAAATACTTCTAGATGCTGATAAAAAGGTGATTGATCTTGAGCCGATTTTCAATAAAAGGTACAACCTAATGTGTCTGATGTTATTATGGACGAAGAAACAGAGGAGGAAGTCCCTATTATAGCTGAAGAGGAGCAAAATCTTGAGAATCCTAAGGCACAAGGAGAAAAACATGAAAAGGGGAAGGCAAAACTTTCTGGTGCTCTTCGCCTTGTGACTCAATTGTTTAAATCTTCAACGCCTTTCCCTCAAAGGTTAGAGAGAAAAACATAAGGTGACAAGTGCTTGCGATTTTATGATCAACTCAAGCAATTGACGATGAACATTCCTTTCATAGACGCTGTCCAAGAAATTCTTAGGTTTGCTAAGTATTTGAAGGATTTCTTAACAAAGAAGAAGAATTCATTAAAGCATGACACTGTGGGTATCACTCATCGCATCAGTTCTATTATTTCCAAGACCACAGTGCAAAAAAAGAAAGATCCTGGAGCATTCACCATTTTATGCACTATAGGGCCGTAGGATTTTGCCAAGGCGTTGTGTGATAACGAAGCTAGCATAAATCTTATGACACTTGAAATTTTTAACAAATCATGTTTGGGGATGCCAAGGCCCACTACCATGAGGTTGCAAATGCCTGACAGATCGATCAAAAGGCCAGTTGGGGTAGTTGATGATGTTCTTGTTCGAATTGGGGAATTCCTACTTCCGGCAGATTTCGTGATTCTTGATTGTGCTGTTGATCAAGAAATTCCTATTATTCTGGGGAGACCTTTCCTTGATACAAGGAGGGCTCTTATGGATTCATAAAATAATGAAATCAAGTTTCGGGTTAACGATGAGGAGGCGACTTTTCATGCCAGCAAGGGTATGAAATTGCCTAGTCTTTATCAAAGTATTTCGGTCATTAATTCTTTTGATGTGGTGGATAAAGCGGTGGAGTTTAAGATGGTAAAAGAATTCTTGGGTGAAGCATTATCAGCTATCTTGGTAAATTTTGATGTAGAAGAAATGGAGTGATATATTAAGACAGTAAACTCACTCACCAGTTTGGGTTCTTACTCTTATGAGTCCAAGAAATTGTCTCTTGATCAAGAGAAGCGAATAACTCCTCCAGCAAAACCTTCAATTATTGAACCGCCAAAGTTCGACCTCAAGCAACTTCCATCCCATCTTAGATATGAGTTTCTTGAAGAAAATGTTATTCTTCCAGTTATTGTGTCATTACTTCAAAATGAGGGCCAGACTCAAAGACTCCTTGCAGTTTTGAGGAAACATTTGAGGGCTTTGGGTTGGACTATTGTAGACATCCGGGGGATTCCCTCCGGAATTTGTGAGCACCGAATTCAATTGGAAGAGGAAAGTTCACCAAGTGTTGAGAATCAGAGAATATTGAATCCGACGAGGCAAAAGGTGGTAAAGAAAGAGATTATTAAGTGTCTAGATGCTGGGGTGGTTTACCCGATTGCCAATAGTCCATGGGTAAGTCCAGTACAATATGTGCCAAAGAAGGGAGGCATCACTGTTGTCCCTAATTCTAAAAATGAGTTGATCCCTACAAGAACTGTCACCAGTTGGAGAGTTTGCATGGACTACAGAAAGATGAACACTGCATCTTGTAAGGATCCCTATGCCTTTATTGATCAAATGCTTGATCGGCTAGCTGGAAAGTCTTATTATTGTCTCTTATATGGGTACTCAGGTTACTATCAAATCAATATTGCATTGGAATATGAAGAAAAGACTACTTTCACTTGTCCCTATGGGACATTCACTTTCAGTCGAATGCCATTTGGTCTGTGCAATGCCCCAGCTACTTTCCAGCGATGCATGATGTCCATATACTCTGATATGGTTGAAACATTTCTTGAAGTATTCATGGATGATTTCTTTGTTGTGGGAGATTCATTTAATGAATCTTTAGAACATCTTTATCGGGTGCTACAAAGGTGTGAGGAGACAAACCTCGTTCTTAACTGGAAAAAGTGTCATTTTATGGTAAAGGAGGGAATTGTCCTTGGCCATAAGATTTTTGAAAAAGGGATTGAAGTTGACTAAGCCAACATCAATGTGATAGTTCGGAGTTTCTTAGGGCACGCTGGATTTTATAAAAGATTTATCAAAGAATTCTCCAAAATTGCAAATCCAATGTGCAAACTTTTGGAAAAGGAGTCCAAATTCAATTTTGATGAGAAGTGCATCAAGGCATTTGACGAGTTGAAGTTAAAATTGACCTCAACCCCTATTGTTGTGTCTCTGGATTGATCTTTACCTTTAGAATTGATGTGTGATGCCAGTGGTCTTGCTATTGGCGTTGTGCTTGGTCAGCGGCTCAACAAAATCTTGCACCCAATTTATTATGCAAGCAAAACACTAAATGGAGCTCAAATTAACTATACAGTGACAGAGCAACAACTACTTGCTATTGTTTATGCTTTTGAAAAGCTCTGGGCCTATTTATTGGGTGCCAAGGTAGTGGTTCACACTGACCATGCTACCCTTCGGTATTTGATGGCTAAAAAAGATGCTAAGCCACGATTGATAAGATGGGTGATGTTGCTACAATAATTTTATTTTGAAGTCAAAGACCGGAAAGGGTCAGAAAATCAAGTGGCTAACCATCTCTTCAGACTTGAAGCAGCAGGGAGACCGATTGATGTGTTGGATATTGATGACACTTTTCTGGATAAAAGAGTCTTGGTAGTCTCCAGTGATGTGGCAGCATGGTATGCCGATATTGCCAATTATTTGGTAACCGGCATTGTTCCTAAATATTTGAAGGTATATCAAAAGAAGAAATTCTTGAGAAATTGCCGACAATATTTTTGGGATGAGCCTTACTTATTCTGGACTTGTACAGACACTATGATCAGAAGATGTGCGGTTGAGTCTGAGGTGATGGAGATCTTGAAGGCTTGTCATGATTCTCCGGTTGGTGGGCATCACAGTTGAAATAGAACTACAGCCAAGGTGCTAGAGTGTGGCTACTATTGGCCAGCCATCTATCGTGATGCGAATATGCTGGCACGTTCTTGTGATAAATGCTAGCGCCAAGGCACAAAAGGTTGAAAGCATGAAACACCAATGAATTTTGTGCTTGAGGTGGAGCCCTTTGATGTGTGGGACATTGATTTTATGGGGCCATTTTTGAGCTCATACGGCCTGAAATATATTCTTGTTGCAGTGGATTATGTCTCCAAGTGGGTGAAAGCGGTGGCCTTGCCTAACAATAATGGGAGGAGAGTAATTACCTTCCTAAAGAAGAACATCTTACCAGATTTGGCACTCCTAGAGCCATTATTAGTGATGGTGGTTCTTATTTCTGCAACAAATCATTCGCTGATCTTCTTGAAAAATATGGCGTGCATCACAGGGTTTCCACTCCATATCATCCTCAGACGAGTGGTCAGGTTGAAGTCTTCAATAGAGAGATAAAGAGTATCTTAGCAAAGACAGTCAATGTGAATCGCATTGACTGGTCCAAAAAGTTTGATGATGCTCTATGGGCATATCGCACAACGTTCAAAACGCCTATTGGGACTTCACCGTATAAGTTGGTATTTGGGAAGGCATGTCATTTACCCATTGAGCTTGAACATAAGTCCCTTTGGGCATTGAAAAAGCTGAACATGGATTGGCATGAAGCAAACCAAGCTGAGGTTGTTTCAAATCAACGAGATGGATGAATTTAGGTACAACGCCTATGAAAGTGCAACATTGTACAAGAAAAAAATAAAATACTATCACGACTCGAAGATCCTCAAAAGGGATTTTCAGCCAAATGACTTGGTCATGTTGTACAATTCGCGGCTAAAGTTCTTTCCGGGTAAGCTAAAGTCTCGATGCTCCGGTCCGTTTAAGATTATCAGTGTTTCCCCAAATGGAAGCATCATTGAGCTGAAAATCGAGGATGGCACTCGGACTTTTAAAGTGAATGCACAAAGAGTGAAACACTATCATTGGTGCATCGATGATGGTAAAGTGGTTGATCAGTATCGTTTGAAATATGGTTCCCGAACTGAAAATTAAGGTATCACGTCGAGCCGCGACGTTAAACCGAACGCTGTGTGGGAGGCAACCCACATTTACTGCTTTATGATTATTTTAAATATCGTATTTCCTTTGTTTCTGTTGTGTTTTTTATGTTTGCTGATGTGTTAGGATTCTGAAGAAAGAGGAGGCAAAAAGAAAGTAAGTGCTGGAGTTTGCACCGAAAGGACGCTCCACGTTACGCCCCGTAAATCATGTTACGGTTCGTAACATGGAGAGTAACAAGATTGTAAAAATGCAAAAATCACTGAAGGATAAGAGACAAGTGTTACGGTCCGTAACATGGACCGTCAAATTGCGTTACAGACCGTAACGGATGAACGTAACATTGAGTGAAACCTGAGCAACCACTGGAAAATATGCACTCGTTACACTAGGTATTCAGACCGTAACACGAGTTACGGTACGTCGGCTGAATATTGATATGTTATTAATGAAGCATGTAAAGGGGGTCGTTTGGTTCGACCGTAACACGAGTTACGTCTCGTACCTTGTGTTACGGTCCGTAATTAGAAGCGTAACGGTCCGAAAAGATTAAATACCTCGCCCGATGGTTACTCTTTATTTTCAAACGACACTTCCGCTCTTTTTAACTTTCCTTCACCCTCATTATTCCCCTCATCCTCTCTTCATCTCTCCCTCACCATCTCTCCACTATTACCTTACAATCGCTGTTTTGTTGTTCTCTTTACTCCATCGCTGTCAACCATTTGTTAAGTCTCAAGTTTTTCATCCATTTTCATCCACAATCAGGTATGATAATGTGTTGACTCTCTCTACTCGTCCATCTATCCATAGGATTGGTATGTTCTTCCATGATTAAATCTGTATACCATGTAGTGTATTAAGATTTTGAAGTTTCATTGAATATTGAGCGGGAATTAACAAAGGTGGGGGTTGGGTTTGGTATGATTGCTAGTTGTGAGACTCGTGGGCACAAGGACATTGTTTCCCACTGAGTCGGAGGGCATCTGGATCGAAAATTTCACTTGTGAAACTAGTAAATTCGTTTGCCCGCCAATTGTTAAATAAATTGTTTCAAAGAAAACTTTGAGAAATCCGGGTGAAGTCTGAGTAACCAGAGGTATGTGAGGGGATCAATAGGTGTTTTATACCATAACCCAAGGATCGTAAGCTTAAAAATCTTGGCCTCGTGCTTAAACGAAATTTTTTGGCTACGTGTGAAAATCTGTTGAAATGTTGCCCGACGCTCAGTGTTCCGAACCGTAACACGTTTGACGGACCATAACATCACACCGTAACACCTGTGATTTCCATAAACTTTTTGGAAAGTTGGGTGACGTTACGGTAAGATGTAACGGACCGTAACACGTTTGACGGTCCGTCGAACGTGTTACGGTCCCTGTGTTATAAATGAACAAAATGAGTTACGGTTAGAGATACAACCCGTAATACCATTCGACGGTTCATCGAACGTGTTACGGTCCATGATCTAATTTGAGTCCTAAGCTTCAGCCAATAAGTTATATACATACCATGTTGTAGTTTCTTTCATGATGAATTCAGAAAAACAACACATGAGCTTCTTGTGTATCATAGCTAACTTTACCCCTCAACAGGTATGGGTAACCCAAGGTAGGAAAGAGGGTTGCACCCAAGGTTGCCGGCAGAGGAAAAGGTCGCGGTGTAAGCAAAGTAACCTCGTAGTTGCGCGATGAAGATCAACCTAAAGAAACAAGGGCTACAAAGAAACTAGCTGTACCTAGCAGGCCAGCCTCACTATCCGAAAGTTCCTCCTCGTCTGATGAGGAGGGTTCTTTTAGTTCGTTGAGCCATAGTAGACCCAGGGAGGCTGTCACACCACCACACCGGCCACAACCACCCATTAGCCAGCCTACTGCGGAGGAGCACGAACAAGAAAGAAGAGAGACTGACATCCGGATGAGGGATATATATGAGCAGGACCACCGATTTTCTATAGAGGGTCTGAATATTTGTACAACAAAGGGTATGAGCTAGCAAAGCATGAGGAGCAGGACCCAAAGAGAAATATTTTTGAGGAACGGAACGTCAGCTTCGATGGTCTCGATGGGTATCCGGGCATCCTTGACACTCTCTGCTTCCTGGCTCTTGTTCGAGAATTCTACGCTTCTTATGGGGCTGCTGTATTCAAGACATAGAAAAAAGGGCAGCGCACAACTCAAGTGCCGGCCATGAATGAGGTAATAGTGCGCAAGAAGAAGATTGATGTTTCTCCGATGGCCATCAATAAAGTACTATTTGGAGATGATTATATTGCGCCTACAGCGGTGGAAGAAAGAGTGTTTGTCTACAAAATTGCATAGAAAGATACAATCCCGGTCAGAAAATAGGTGGCCTCATTGATTGCACGGTCGGCAGATCCCGAATTGGAAATAGTGCCAAAGTTGACAGCCACTACGAGGATTTGGAAAAACACCCTCACACGTGAGGTAAAGTTTTGGTGGCAGGTTGTTTTGTTCCGAATCCGTCCTACCCAGGCAGATAATTACTTGACCCCGGACAGAGCAGTTTTTGTGGTTGCCCTTATGTCAAAGTATAAGATCAACATCGGAAGACTGATAGCCGTAGATATCCGGGAAAGAGCCCCACAACCAGCCACTTCCCTGATTCATCCATGGTTGCTCACGCTCTTATGCTTGCGAGAGGGAAAAGAACCCCTCCCCTTTATCAACCACAGTATAGTAGCCAAGAGTATCTATGACATCACAAAGGCCAGAGATGATATGTTGGGCTAGGGTACAATGCCATCTGCCTCATCTTCTGATGTACTTGAGGGGCCAACGGGATCATATGTTCTACCATTAGCTATTATGGGTGATGAGGCCACTCATGCGGGTCAGCCCACAGATTTTGATGCTCTACCGACTGACTCTGCTCCATATCCTATGCCAGCTCCAGCTCCAGCTCCACCTACTTTGGTTGGTTCCACCTTTTCCACTGGAGCGAGTCCGGCACCGGCTCAGCCCATATCGGGAGTCCCAACAATACTTACGAGGAAGATGATTTTCAATCGAGAAAATTTTGGGGCCGTGGTCCTGCAAGCAAATAGAATAGACAGGCAGGTCAAGCAGATCATGAAAGAGCTGAATTTGTATACAAAAAAGGCTATTGATGCAACTTTAAGGCCGATCAAAGAGAAGATGGCTGATGACCACCTACAGATCCACTCTCAAATAGATGGTATTGAGAACAGAATGATAGACCTGACTAAGACACACCCCGCTGTGGAATTGGGGACTGTTCGGAGTGAGTTGCAGACACTAAAGGATTATGTGCAGAAATTGAAGGCACAGGAAGTGGCTGCTGTGACATACCAGATTCCGAAAGTACACACCGAGCTGGTACAGAGCTTGTATCAGCCGGTTGAGAGTTTACATAGGGATGATGAGATTGAGAAAATGGTCCATGAGGAGGAGTTGGAAGAGGATACCCACTCTTTGGCTAAAGGGAAGCGCAAGAGAGTCGAGCTTGATGATGAAAACCTTGATCCCATTCTCAAGAGTCTTGATCCGTTTGATGCCTTACGCCCTCAGAATGAGGAGGAGGAGCGGAAAACACTGAAGAAGATCCGACTTGAGTCCCAGTTGAGTTCTGACACCACAGGAGCACCTTCCAGCTCAGCCCATCCCATTCAACCGGCTCACCATACTTCTGCTCTACAGACTGAGCCTGGGACTGCTAGTGTTGGCAAGCCTGATACGGGGACCACGACTGAGCACACCACCATTGCCGCTACCTCCGAGGTTATCCAACCTCATGATGCTGCAGCAGATCCAAGTGCCTAGTGCGCTTCAGGGAGGCCCTACATTCTGTTGATGGATTATATACATGCCTTGAGGGCAATGCATGTTTCTAAGTTGGGGGAGTAGGGTGTTTTTTGGTATTTTTTTGTTTTAAATCGTGATACTAAGTATGTGTTTAGGACCTGTTTTGGTCTGAAGATTGTTTTTATTTTAAATTGTGATATTATGTATGTGTTTAGGACCCTCCTCGGCTGTTCTTTGCCATGTGTTCTTTTCCCGAGGGGTTTTATTTATGTTGAACTTAGCATGTTTAGGCTGTTTAGTTAAAGTAAAGTAAGGATGACTTAAGTGGTGGTGGTCCGTGTTTTCTAGCATACATAAAAGTGTTTTACAAGTCAATGATATCCCTCCAAAAAAATTGTGATGTACATCAAGAATGGTTTATTGATATTGACATGTACGGTTCTTTTAATGACATTTCAAATAAAGGGTGTCCATGTGTGTGCAATTTTTTAACGGAAGTCAAGTCAGAGTAGTAAAACAATCCTTATGTCATTGTGTTGTGAGTTCTTAGTTTCCATTTGTGTATAATGCTTGTAATCTAGAACTTGCCCCGTTGGTCGTGCGTGAATTCTAAGGAATGTTTGGTTGTGAAGTGATCTTAGGATTTCTTTGTATTGACTCTAGAGCCTGTTTATCTTAAATGAGCCTAACCTGTACAGAAAATGATCCCTAGTCTCCCATTTTGAGCCTATAGACTTTTTCTTTGATTAGCCGTTAACTAACCTCCATCCCTTCTGTGAATAAACCCATTTGGCATCAAGTCCCTCCTTGACTCTAAAGAATGACAAAAGAGGCTAAAAGCCTAGGTTGGGGGTGATAAGTGAAAAATGCGAAAAATGAGGTCAAAAGCCTAAGTTGGGGGTGATCGTGAGTAATGCGGAGCATGATTCGGTGTGGTTAGAATATATATATTTTAAAAAAAAAGATTTAATAAGTCGTAAATAAATCCACGCCGGAGCTGCAGGGTTAATAATAAAAGGAAGAAAGGTGAATGAAGTCAATTGTAGTGTCAAGGAGGGTGAGTCACCACTATCCAAATATTTATCCTACCCGTCCCTAAGCCAACTTTACAAGCCGCAAAAGTCCTAATGTGATCACAATCGAACTGCTCAAAGTTGAAGGCATTGAAAATAAAGGCAAGCCTATGGTATGTGTAAGTATGGTATGCAAATTTCTTTGTGAGTGTGAGTGTCCTTCTGTTCTCTTTAGTCTCTTGTCCCATTTATTTTGTAAATATATGTGTTGGGACATTCTTTGGTCTATGTGAGGGCGTAAGGATTGTAGATTGCGAATTAAGTGACTTTCCGGAAGTTGAAGTTCATATGCATAGAGACTCCCATACTATGATTATGTCATTAATTGAGGCTGCATAGTGAATTGCAATTGTTCTAAAATGTGCGTCTTGTGTCACAAATAGGACGTGGATAAGAGCCCAATATTTTTCTTGGATTGAGGATTCTGTGCTAGAAATATGTGCCAAAACCACCGTAGGCATTCTTAGTTTGCTAGATGTCGTGTGTTAGTAGTGAGTCTTGTTGAAGTTGCTTGAGGACAAGCAAAAGCTTAAGTTGGGGTGTTGATGGGTCGTGAATTTCAGCACATTTGATGTCTTTTCACTAGAAGTGTTACTTGTTTTTAAGTGTTTTTACATCGTTTCATATGTTATTTTGATGTTTTGTAGGGTTGGTTGACTAAGGAACGAAAATGATGATAATTGCTGAAAAATGGACAACTTAGAGAAAAAGGACGGTCCGTAACTCGAGTTACGGACCATAACGTGATCCGTAACCTGAGAGGAAAATCCAGATACATGGCGGCTCAAAAGGACGGTCCGTAACTCATGTTAAGGGTCGTAACGTGTACCGTAATGTGAAGGGGAATTCCAGTAAGAGGCCTAAGTGTTGTCAACTGTTACGACCAGAAGGACTGTCTGTAACGCAGGTTACGGGGCGTAACGCATTGGCCACTGTAGACTGAAGTCATGATCCGCTGGAAGATACGGACCGTAACCTGTGTTAGGGTCCGTCGAAAGAAGCCGTAACGGTTGACTTAATAGCAAGCTGACAAAGGACGAAATCGAAGGACGGACCATAACCCGTGTTACGGTCCGTAACGATGCCGCAAAGGGTGTTTTTGTCCAAAACTTTGGTGCGATTTTTGGCCTTATACATACTTAAGTCTAGGTGTTTTAGCAAATATTCAGCATCTTGAGAGCATTAACTTTAAGCCTTTGATATTTGTGAAGTTGTTGGGGAATTTAAGGCATCAACTTCACCCTCATTCCACATTGTATTACTAGTGTAAGTATATTATGTTACCTTTTAAGCTTTCGTTGTTGAACAAAATGATGAGTAGCTAATTTTAGTTTTAAGGTTATGGACCCCATCATGGGTATTATGTGAATCGGTTTCTACTATTGATATATGCATAATGGTTGTTGGTATTCATTTAATCTTTGTGTTTTAGCATTAGGTAATGATTGCAAGCATTAACCTAAGCCATTATACTAACTTTTCTTGGAAAAGAGAGTTAGCATTGGTAAGATTGAATAACAATGACTCGGGGCGTTAACCCTCGTTTTCTTGGAAAAGAGAGTTAGCATTGGTAAGATTTAATAACAATGACTCGGGGCGTTAACCCTCGTTTAATAGACTAACTTAGGAATAAGAACAAGTCTAATTGGTATTATTGGTCGCTCTTCGATTTCAACTCTTTCGTATTTGGAAAAATCATAAAGAGGAAATACGGCCTAACTATTGGGAAACATTAGGAAGTCCTTAAGAGATCGATTGCATACCCTTAGAAGAACCATTAGAAGTATATGACATTGAAACCTGAAGCATAATATCTAATCAAAGCTGGGAACACAACCTTAGTGTCTCTCTCGCATTAATGACAATTCAAGTCAAAGTATTCGTTTACATTACACAACAAATATTTCAAACAATTCGGAATAGGATTAAAGCCTTTAAAGACTAGTATCGCATACAATTAGTACACTTTTCTCTCCATATTCCTTGTGGGATTTGACCCCAACCTTTTTGGTTTACTATATTTGACAATGTCCACTTTACGCCACTAATAGGTGTAATTTGAGCATATCACCTACATATCCCTATTCTGGGGAATCAAGTCACTTGTAGTTCGACTCGATAGGAGAAAAAAGGTCATCCCTTATGTGGGAGTGCCTTTATGTGTGTTGGTGTGTGTATGACCGGTAGCGGAATAATAAAATAGATAAAACACATAAGCAAACATGCAATCTTGTGTGGCTGAGCATGGTGAGGAGTGATCTTCCAAGTCCTGGCTGGAGAGCTCGAATCTCATGGGCACCTTATCTCGACCGGATGCGTAAGAAAATGTTTCATGTTTACTCCGCAATCTGTCTTGATTTGACTTGATCAACCTGCTCTATTTGGTGGCTACAAATCTGCTTCCATCTGCTGAGTAACGTTGATTTTTGGGTGACGAATACTGCGGTCATCTGACCGGGTTTACATCGTCTTGTCTTTTTTAGCAAATATTGCGGTCTCTGACCGATTTTAAATCGCTTTGTCTTTTTGGGCGAATACTGCGGTCTCATGATCGGTTTTATATCATTTTGTCTTTTTGGGGCGAATACTACAGTCTCATGATCGGTTTTAAATCGCTTTGTCGCCTTGCTATATCCAGTGGTTTATATGCATGGCCCTTTCGATAATTGAAATGAACGACTCTCCTGACATGTTTGTATGAATGTCCCTCTTGGCATGTTTGTATAAATGGCCCTCTTGGCATATATGAATGGCCCTCTTGGAATGTTTGCATGAATGGCCCTCTTTGCATGTATGAATGACCCTCTTGGCAGCAGGAAAAATAGACATGCAAGGGCCCTCTTGGCAGATAAGAAGAAGTGATGGCCCTCCCGGCAGCAAGAAAAATAGATATGCAATGGCCCTCTTGGCAAATAAAAAGAATTGATGCAATTGACAGATATGTCCCCTTTGGCTAAATCGTCTTTCTTTCGTCCTTTATGTCGGCGGTGACCCTTTTGGTCAAGTATGCCATTCGTTCTTGTTGCGACCCTTTGGCCAAACATTTGCCTTTGCGACAATTTTTGTCATTTCTTAGCCTTTGTGGGCTTAATATTTTTCCCTTGTGGCATTTTCATCCTTTTATAGCCCTTAAGGCTAGATATTTATCCTTTTGGCATTCAAAGTCATTCATAGCCTTTGTGGCCAGATGTTTAACCTTCATGTCATTCCAATCTTTCCTAGCCCTTGTGGCTAGCTATTTTTTCCTTGGTGGCATTCAAAACCCTATGGCCCTTGTGGCTGGATATATATATTTTAAAAGCCTGATCCGAGTAGTGGTCTTGATTTTCTTGTGGCGAATCATTTTCTGCACATGAAGCAAAGTTAAAAAAAGGATCGTCTTTCGACGTCCTGGGACCTGCATCAGAAACAGATTAGTTTTTTCCTATCTAAAGATGATTCGTGTTGCCAGCGTTGCCGCATCTTCGACTTTCTGGACTAGCAAACCCCTTCAGCTCCGGTGTTCGAAAGACAAATTTATTTTCATCATGCAGAAAATCATTTTGTGTAAAGCTATTATAAAAATATCTATTTGTGGGGAGATAAATGCGTTGTTCTGAAGGCTATAAGGTTAATTTTCATGACATGTGCTTTGAATGAGGGAGATGCCCTCTTTCGTGACTGGGTTTCTTTGCTTCCTCGCGCAGAATTTTTGAGACCTTCTCTCAAAAATTCTGCCCCAGTTTAAGTCTCGATTGACGGATTCTCATGCCGATCTTTCGAGTTGCGGGAAATTTTGAGGTCTCCTCAAAATTTCTGCCCCAGTTTACAGTATTGAATAAATGAGGAATCTTGAGAGCTCCTCAAAGTTTCTAACCTGGTTTAAAACTCTGGGTTAGTTGAATTTTGTAGCGGATTGACGAAGCGAATTTTTGAGATCTTCTTAAAAATTTTGCCCCAGTTGGGTGTTCAGCAATCTTTGCGTCCTTTCTGAAGTCTTGTGTCTGAGGCTCCCTAGGGGTTTCTTGGTTTTTTCTTTTGGTGCAACCGAGCTTAAAAAGCGCCTACATATCCTGTCGCAGTAGGAATTCTGGTCGAACGTAATTCAAAAATAAAAGTAAGAGAGTTTTTGGTTTTTACTAATAGTGTGACCGGGTCCCAAATGGACTGTCTACGTATCCCAACTGTGGGGAAGTCTTGTCGTTGCGTAGTTTAGATTATACAAGATGTTTTGGTCTTTCCTATCTATTACAAACGATTACAGGAAAAAGGAAATGACTTAACACAAGCAAATAGAAAAACAATTACAAGCACAAGGTGCTATTACAAACTGAAAAACTTCATCTTGATGCATCTAATTGATACGGCAACCATCCTTTTCTCGTCAATTAGAGCCAATTTCTCATATCGAGCTTGGACCCATTCAGCATTGTCTAATTATGCGTCCTGAATGATTCTCAAAGAAGGTATCTCAACTTCGGCTGGTATGACCGCTTTAGTATCGTAGACTAGCAGATATGGAGTTGCTCCTGTTGAAGTTCTGTCCGAAGTACGGTATCCTAGTAAAGCATAAGGCAACTATTTCGTGCCAACCTTTATAATTATCAGTCATTTTTCTCAATATCCTCTTGATATTTTTGTTGGCTGCTTCTACGGCTCCGTTTATTTGTGGTCG
This sequence comes from Lycium barbarum, assembly GCF_019175385.1. Classification (NCBI taxonomy): domain Eukaryota; kingdom Viridiplantae; phylum Streptophyta; class Magnoliopsida; order Solanales; family Solanaceae; genus Lycium; species Lycium barbarum. The sequence goes on from NC_083338.1 coordinate 107,366,749, forward strand.
GTAGGCTGTTGAGTTTCGGTGAGTGATCTTGAATTGCTCATAGATATCATTCATCAGGTTGCTATTTAGATTTTCTTCATTGTCTGTTATGATGGACTCTGGTATACCGAATCGACATATGATTTGGTTTCGCACGAAGTCAGCTACCACTTTCTTTGTTACTGATTTGTGAGATGTTGCTTTAACCCACTTAGTGAAGTAGTCAATAGCAACTAAGATGAATCGGTGGCCATTTGAAGTTGTGGGTTCAATGGGTCCAATTACATCCATGCCCCAAGCAATGAAAGGCCATGGAAAACTTATAGCATTATGCTCACTTGGAGGGACCTTGATTAGATCACCAAGGATTTGGCATTGATGGCACCTTTGCACAGATTTGCAGCAATCCCTCTCCATGGTCATCCAATATTATCCAGCTCGTAAAATCTTCTTCGCCAGTAAAATTCCATTCATATTGGGTCCATATGTCCCAACATGTACCTCTTCTATATGTTTGGAGGCTTCGTTGGCATCTATACATCGAAGCAGACCCAAATCCGGCGTCCGTTTGTACAACACTTCTTTGTTTAGGAAGAAACCATTGGCCATTCTTCGGATGGTCTTCTTTTGTCCATTTGTAATGCTTTCAGGATATTCCCATCTTTACAAATACATTTTGATGTCGTTGTACTAGGGCTTGCCATCCTGCTCAGCTTCCACGTGGCAACAGTTGGCAGGCTTTTCTTTCAAGATTATCCTTAGCGGGTCGATGTGATAGCTTTCAGGATGCTGGATCATTGACGCTATTGTGGCCAGTGCATCGGCAAATTCATTCTATGCCCTCGGCATATGTCGAAATTCAATCTTTCTGAATTTCTTTCACAATCTTTGTGCCAAGTTTACATATGGCAAGATCTTTGCATTCTTGGTGGCCCATTCGCCCTGTACTTGATGAATCAGCAGGTCGGAATCTCCAATGACCAATAATTCATTGATGTCCATATCCAGTACCGTTCGGAGACCTAGGATGCAGGCCTCGTATTCAACCATGTTGTTGGTACAACAGAATTTGAGCATTGCGGCCATGGGGTAGTGATGCCCATTTCCTGATATCAGAACTGCTCTGATTCCGGAACCTTTGTAGTTCACTGCTCCGTCAAAGAACAGTTTCTAGCCAGTATAATTTTCTTTTGGTCCTTCTTCTATGGCCAACACCCCTTCGTCTGAGAAAAGGGTGCGAAGTGGTTCGAGTTCTTCATCCACCGGGCTTGCAGCTAGTAAGCCAGCCAAAGCCTGTCCTTTTACGGCTTTCTAGGCTATGTACACAATGTCACATTCACTTAAAAACATATGTCATTTGGCCAACTTTCCGATAGGCATGGGCTGGCGGAATATGTACCTCAATGGGTCCATTTTAGATATAAGGTAAGTGGTGTACGAGGACAAAAATGCCTCAATTTTTGAGCCACCCAAGTCAAGGCACAACAGGTTTTCTCCACTAGCGTATATCTTGCCTCACAGGTTGTGAACTTCTTGCTCAGTTAGTAAATAGCACGCTTGTTTTTCCCTTCTTCATCATGTTGCCCTAGCACGCAGTCGAAGGCCTTTTCAGCAACTGACAAGTATAGCTGCAATGGGCTCTCGGGCCTTGGTGGTACCAAGATTGGCGGATTGGACAGGTATTTCTTGATAGTGTTGAATGCCTCTTGACACTCCTCTGTCCATTTTGTAGAAGCGTCCTTTTTCAAGAGCTTGAGGATGGGCTCCACAATGATGGTGGATTGAGCTATGAATCGCCCAATGTAATTCAGCCTTCCCAAGAAACTTATGACTTCTTTCTTATTTTTGGGAGTAGTAATTCTTGGATTGCTTTGATCTTTTTTGGGTCTATCTCTATGCCTCTCGGCTGACTATGAACCACAGTAACTTTCCGACCGGTACTCCGAACGTACATTTGGCCGGGTTCAATTTCATGTTAAACTTTCAGAGCCTGTTGAAGAATGTCCTCAAATGTGTGGTGTGCTCCGAACTTTCCCTTGACTTGATAATGACATCGTCTACATAGACTTCAATCTCTCTATGGATCATGTCATGGAAAATGATAGTTATTGCTCTCCTGTATGTTGCGCCAGCATTCTTGAGGCCGAAAGGCATTACCCTGTAATGGTACACTCCCCATGGAGTGATGAATGCTGTTTCTTGGCATCTTCTCTATCCATTAAGATCTGGTGGTAGCCAGCAAAACAATCCACAAACGATTGTAGCTCGTGTTTGGCACAATTATCTATGACTAAGTAGATGTTAGGGAGTGGAAAATTATCCTTTGGGCTAGCCTTGTTAAGATCTCGGTAATCTGCACAAATTTTTATCTTAACGTCTTTCTTGGGTATCGGAACTATGTTTCCTAGCCATGTAGGGTATGAGGTCAGTTCCACCACTCCCGACTTAATCTGTTTCTCCACCTCGTCTTTGATTCGGATTCCAAGATCCGGTTTGAATTGTCGAATTTTTTGCTTTACTGGAGCAAAACCCTCATTGATGGGTAACCTGTGGGATACTATGCTGATGCTTAGTCCTGGCAAGTCCGGGTATGACCATGCGAAGATATCCACATACTCCCTTAGTAAACTTATCAATTATTCTTTAAAAGGAGTCCCTACGTGTGCACTTATCCTTGTTTCTTTGACATCCTCTTCATCACCTATATTTATGGCTTCTTCTCATTCTTTAGTTATTCTACTTCCTCTGCGAGAACCTCGGGTAGCATTGTGGTCTAATCATATTACTCATACTCTTCGTCCTCTATGCTGCCTGGCTCATTCGTTTCGCAACATGTTATGACATTTAAGGTTTCTTTATTATTTTTATTACTGAACAAAATTTTTTTATTACTGAAAAGAAATTCAAGGCAAAATATGTTAGTATAAAACATGCGTGCAACAAAATAGATAAAACCGTTTTTATAAATCGAAGCTTTCATTAATTTAAAAATATTCAGAAGTATAGACTGTGGTCCTGGATTGGATCAAGCCATTTTCATTTTTGAAAACATTACGAGGTATGTAAGTGACAAAAGGGTGAGCAATCGGGCTTCGACCGATTCTCCCTATTTTAAAAATAAATTCATCTTTCTCTACCGAAGAACCAGTAGCGGGGTAGAGGTCCAGTTGGACAACTACTTTTTCGGTTCTGCCTCTCTGATGGTAGGCGCTTTAGCACATTCTTCCAGAATCATGGAGCAATCTTCTTCTTGGAATAGCATCCTTATCCCTTCTTCAATGTCAGCGTCTCCAGGCATAGGCATTTTGTGGGGAAATGACTGGTGCAGGTTTGGAATGGGTTTGCAAAGACTGCAACCTCTTGTTTCTTCTTGGTAGGTATCTCTTCTTCTGCTGGGACGTAACCAAGCCCAAAGCAAAAATTATCTTGGAGAATGGGAATGGGCTCGGTGATGCCCTGCAGGTTTTTTCCCAGACCCCTCCCAGGTTCAAACCCATACAGGATCATAGTGAAAGCAATCATTTTGTAAACCGCTGGCATAGAAGCTTCCAAGGAATATATCTTGTGGGCTGCTCCCACTAACTCCATGACATGGAAATCTGTTTCTTTAGGTGCAGCTTCAATGACAGGTACAGAGTTGTCTAGCTAATTGTGCATGTTGGCTTCTCCGTGGATCACCACTTCTTCCCCTTCCCATACAAACTTTACAGATTGATGAAGCGAGGATGGTACTGCTCCTTCCATGTGGATCCATGGTCTTCCCAGAAGCAAATTATAATTGGCGGGTATTTCAATGACTTGGAATTTAGTGGTGAACTCAGCTAGTCCTATTTGAATGTCCAAATCAACAACTCCATTGGCGTCACAACGACCCCGTCGATGCTCTTATGTTAGTGTAGGTCTGACGAACCTTTCCAAGGTCATATCCTAGCTGAGTCAGGGTCGACTCGGGATAAATGTTAAACCCTGCTCCATTGTCAACTAATACCCGGGTTACCACTTTGTTGCAGCACATGATAGTGATGTGCAACGCTTTGTTGTGATTTGTGCCTTCTTTGGGAAACTCTTTCTCTGTGAAGGCAATTTGATGTTCCTTCATAACATGAGCGACCATTTCGGCCAAATTTTCACTGTTTGTTCTAGCTGGGTCATGAGCTCTTCCAACACCTTCATTAAAGCCAGGCGTTATTGAGGTAAACTTTACAGCAATGCCAGTACCGAGATTTGGGCTGGGGTTTTCTTTAAATGCTCAACAATGGAGTATTCCTTTGGCTGCATTCGGCGCCAGAAATCTTTAGCTTCTCCTTTGGTGATAGTCATTTTCTGATTTTCCTCCCTTTGGGGTGCCCCTTCGGCCAGGTCTTTGGGAGTGTAGCATCTCCCTGATCTTGTAATGCTATGTACGGCAGTAACTTGGACTATGAAAGTTTTACGAAGCGGTGCTGGAGTCACTTGAGCTATATGCACCGTCACTGGTGCAGGGGTCAATACTTTGAATTGTGGATTGTGGGCATTCTTGGAAGGACAATGATGTTACTGTGCGCTCAAGTTCTTTTGTAGAATCGCGGATTGAGGGCCTTCCTGCGACCCAGTCTTGCTCTCTCTCAATCATGTGAATCACATTGTTGCCTTGGTTTGTTAAAGGGTTGGTGTTCACATTTAGAGGGGTTGTTTGGAATACAATTTCCTTTCGGTCAATCAAGTCATGTATTTTGTACTTAAGATTAATACAATCTTCAGTACTGTGTCCTATGCCATAGGAATGATAGGCACATGTTTGATCAGCTCGGTAAATCCAGTTTTTTGGGTCGACAACCTTTGGGAGAAGTGCTTGGATCATCCCAGCCGCACTTAATCTTTTGAATAAATCAGTTTGAGATTCTATCAGTGGGGTGAATATCCGAGGTGGTTTCTTTTCAAAATTTTGACATGGCGTATTATAGGTATTTGGTAGTGGTTGATTCTAGTAGGTATTGGGTTGGTTATTTTGTGGAGTGCGGTAAATGAGTGGGGGAGTTTGATAATTTTGCTATGGAGCTTGGTAATTTGGGGGAGTTGATTAGAGAGAATTTAGTGGAGCTTTGTAATTTTGGGGTGGTGATTGGAAAGTTGGTTGAGCGTAATATACAGGCACCGTGTTGTAAGGGGTGGGAACGTAGGTATTTGGGGAGGTAAACTGTATGCTTCCATCGGGAAATCTTCCCTTCTTTTGGGTTTGGGTCTAGGAGCGTGGGATATGCTAGCCACGTGTTCCTTCTTCTTGCGTACGAACCTGGTTGAGCTTGAACTAGTGGATTTTCCGGTCATACTTATGATTCGGCCAGTCTTGAGACCATCTTCTACAGCATTGCCCATTTTGACCAGTTTAGAGAAAGGTCTTTCTGCCTTTGAAAGCATTCTATCATATAAATCTGTTTCTTGTGAACGAATGAAAATCAACACAAGTTCTTCTTCGCCCATAGAGGGTTGTACTCGGGCATCCTCTGCTCTCCACCTGCTCGCATACTCGCGAAAGTTTTCGATGGACTTTTGTTTTAATTTCTCCAAATAGTATCTATCCAGTACCATCCATATTAAAGCGAAACCTTTCCATGAAATCCACAACCATGTCTTCCTATGTGATCCAATGGTGTATGTCTTACGTCATGAACTATTCTGAGGCTTCTCCGGTCAAACTTCGGCTGAACAACCTCATAATTAGCGCTTGGTTGTCTCGGACGCCGACCAATTGGTCACAGTAGGATCGTAGATGTGCTTTTGGATTGCTCGTCCCGTTGAACAACCCAAAACGGGGTACTTTGAAGCCCTCGGGTAAATTCAAGTTGGGATGCATACACAAGTCATCATAGCTTAGGCCTGTACCAGTGAGGGTAGTCCTCATGGACCATTCCAACATTGCGGTCGTTCTTTGCTTAAGCCTCTCTTCCTGTTTTTCCTGCTCAACCTTTCATTCCTTTTCCATCTCCTTATAGTGGTCAATTTCTTGATCAGGTGAAAAGGTGCCTGGTGTGACAAGTGTGTGGAAAGAAACAACAGGACGAGTTCGAGTAATAGGGGTGCTTTTGTCGGTTGGTAGTGGGATGACGCTTGGTTGTATAGTATTTTGTGGTGTCGGGTAAGAAGGGATAGAGTGAGCAGTCCCGGGAATTTGGTTAGTGTTAAATGGTGGTGGGGTGTGGTTCGAGGCACCAATGTGCCCATCGATTGGGGTAAATACCATGGTGGTCATAACGGGCCTGGTGGGGAAGTGATCAGGTAATGGTGAATTCAGAGATGGAAAAAATGGCGGAGGCCTTCTTTCTCCAGCAGAGGCCTCTCGAGCAGCATTAGCAGCATTGTTTCGCGCCACTTCCTCTTGAAATTGGACGATTTTTTCAAATATCATTTTCATAACGTCTTCAGTAGGTGATAACTCAAGGAGTTCGCGCAGAGGCAATTCTCTGAGAGCAATGTCAGTAGGGGTAGTTTCGTCCTGTAAAGTACCAGTCATGTTTTCTTTGCCTCTATCTTGTTGGGATAAGGATGCTATTGCAGCTTTGAATCTTGTGAAGTATGCCAGTGTGCATGAATCAACTTCTCTTTCTATAAGAAAAGAATAACTCAAAGGCAAACAAAGTTAGTCAGTCAGATAATGAAAAGAAAGTCAAGATATTACATATAGATGGCAGTTTAAAACACTTAGCACATAAATAATCATATGTTTGATTTAAATGCTCAATTGATCTCTTGTACTGGATTTTAGGTACTTGGGTTTTTGTCGAGTGAGGGAAATATAATATATATATATAATATATAGGGACCGAGTCTTACGTAGACTGCCTACGTATCCCTTTCCGGGAAGTCAGGCCCTTCCGTAGTTCGATTTACATAAGATAAAACTCCCTATCTTAAAACCTACCCATGACCAGGCCCGATAGGGGCTTCCTGCATATCCTTCCTTAGGACATCAGGTCGGCGCAGTTCCATTTACATAAAATAAGTACAAAAAATGGGATCCCCTAAAAACTACCCCAAAGGTGACCTTTCTTTTGAGGTCAACAAGTTGTTTGTCCATTCAGCCCTTTTTGGCCCTAACGGCCCCAGATCCTAATACTGAGAGGGGAGCACCAACCAAATGGTGCCCTTGTGGACCAAATTCTCCAATTCAAACTTGAATGCATTGCACTCTTCTATGTCGTGCCCCAAGTTCCTGAATGGTATAGGAACATTTTGCAGCGGCCAACTCCTTCGGTTTGAGTCCTTCTGGTTCTGATGGGCCTAATATTCCCAATGCTGACCAATTTCTTGAAGATGCTGGCATAAGAGTCCCTAAATACTATGAATTCATAACGCCAAATACAGGTATTCAGTGTAATCCCTTCAGTCGGGACAATATTGTGGTGGACCAAAAGTGAATGTAGGCCCCACGTCTTAGTGATGCTTTTCTTATCTATCAGCCTAATGATTCTCTTCTTGAAGGCTAAGCATTTATTGATAGTGTGCCCTACCCAGTCCTGGTGATAAGGGCACCTCTTGTGTGTAAAGACCGGAGCACATGGTGACAACCTGTCGAAGCAAACACTGACTATTCCTTTGCTTCGAAACTTGATCATCATTTTCTCGCTTGTAATGTACTTAGGCGAGACGCGGTAGGGGTAATCCATGCCTTGATTGCGAAAGCCCACCATTTGGGCTAAGCTGGTCATACATACCATATTCGCTCTACGGGCTCTTCCCTAGGGCTTGATAGCGTAGGAGAAGCCTCTTCCTCTTTTAGGCTTGAAGATGCAGTGGAAGTTTCTTCCCTTTTTGTGCTTGACGGTGTAGTGGAGGCAGCCCCCTTTGATGGCCATGTGGGCTCCTGTGGGTCTGACTCTATTTCTTCTTCCTCGGACTCCTCCATTATTAGGATGTATTCGGAAAAAATACCCTTTCCTTTGTCCAGGACAATCTCTCCTTGAGCTTCAATAGGTTTCTCGAGCAAACTCTCCGCTGAATCCATTAACTCATTCGCCTCTTTAATATTGGCTATGACCACTCAGATCTGTTTTTTGAGAACTTGATTCTTTCGGTGCAGCGAGATCTCATTCTTTCTCATGACCTCGAGCTCGGGTGCCTTTTTGTTGTTCATCTTCAGATTTTGAGAAAGTCGTTAAACTTAGTACGGGTAGTTTTGTTAATTGTTTTTCTTTAGGTGAGTGGACGGTATTCGAGATCAATTAAGCATTTAAGAGAAACATACGAAAGCAAATAAGTCACACAAAGCTGTTTATAAGATTATGCTACACGCGCTCCTAAGCATATTAATCGCTTGAAACATATATGTGCCATTTGAATCAAACCATTGCCCCATAATCATTAATAATAATATTCTTCCCGAAGGGGTACAAAAGATAAAGTAAAGACAGTGCATAAAATAAATCAGCAAAAGTGTCATCCAGTGGTGGATGACAAAGCCCGATCCCTATCAGTCTTGGCCTTCTTTAGTTTTCAGAGGGTAGTCTGGATATGAAGGTGGACCGATGTCAAAGTGGCCTCCATCAGAAATCCTTTCTGTGTGAAAGTGAATGGAGCAAAATCATCTAAAGTCTTCTTCATTCGATCATCTAGCTCAATCAAACAATCATTAGTAAGCTCCAACTTATGTCTCAGACTTTCTATGACGGCTTTGTCATGCTCAAATTTTTCCAAATATTTAGCATCTCTGTCGCCGGCTCTCTTCTGAACCAAACGAGCTCGGATCTCAGCTTGCAAATCCTTGTCTCGGACATAGTTGTAGAGAATAGGTCTAGGAGGAAGCGTGCCTTGTAAGTCGGCCCTTAACCAATCCTTGTATTCCACGACACAACTCGGACGAAACCTATCTTCGGCTAAGGTATCGGGACCCCAAATCATGCGATCCTTCAATTCTCGTATGCAATCCAAAGCTCTCGGCAGTCTATCAATGTCGTAGTCAATGATGAAATTCCCCATGCCTCCAATCTGGGGTATGACTTAGATTCTCCCAAATTGTCTCAAGACCCTGGCAGGTTCATAAGGGTGTATCCCTCGAATTCCCATAAGTGGTAGGAATGGACACTTTCTTCCTTTAACCACTGCTTCGGCAGACACGAAGTCATGGAATATCCATTGAATGCTTTCCTCCTTTAATCTAGAAAAAGTGAATTTCCAGCTCTATCTGTTTTGTTCGCCGAAGTTTGGGCAAAAATCCTGAAGACTATCCCTTTCAGCCGGCTCACTCAGGTGTTGTTCACCCCTGACCTTGACCATATGCCAAGTTACAGCCTTGGAAATATTTGTAGTGATTCTAGCAGAGACTCAAGGCTCGGTACAAATTGGCTAAAATTATTAGGGTTATGTCAAAGTATTTGATTTCTTCTTTTTGGTTTATGCTGTAGAAGATGGAATGGGTGACTGAGATGACTCGAGTATCTATGACTAAGGACAAATCCTTGGGGTAAACCATAGTTCCTAGAAACCAAATGGTGAAAGCCAGAGGTCTAGTGGTCGTCCATTCGGCATAAGTCTTGAATTCCCCGGGATGCTCCACAAATCCATCTGGGCTTCCAAACCTTCTGTATAGCTCTCTGAAGGGTATGGTGGGGCCGTGAGCCCAATTGGCGTAATTCAAAGAAATCTTTCTACAAATTTGGGAGTAGGTGGATTTTTCCAGGATTAAAGCGTTTTGGTCGGGTTTCTTTTTTCTTTTCAACCTTGAGCCTACGCTAGTCAACACATCCCTAAACTCCTCCATAGTTTGGCGTCATTTCGATGTCATCCCCGAATTTGAAGACCATCCGATCTCTATCCCAAAATCTGGTAATTACCTTTATCAATTCCTTGCAATCGGTCATAGTCATAATGGATGTTAAGTTCCCTAAATGACATGAAATTCCCTTTTTCTCCTCTAGAGACATTTGGCCCCACCAGATCCGCAGCAACTTAGGTGTAGTTAGGACCGTATCAAAACTTAAATTGATCGACATCTACATAACATAAACCAAAGTTAATCCCCCTCCCCCCCCCCCCCCCCTTGTTCACTAGGCAATGGTTTCATTCATAGGCATACTTACACGTTTCCAAATAGCACATAATATGATATGCAGTGTTTTTCGGTTCATAGACCGTACTTGACATGGGGTAGTCTCCCTATCGGATTTGGATACGTCTAAAATATCCAAACCACTCAGTCTACTTCACATTTGGATTTCGCTTAGCTCTAACCTAGGCATATGCAAGAATGGGTTTTTCGAATTGACCTTGGACCCGAGCGGGCTACTCGGGGTGAACCGTTGTTGGCCGTTCAGTGATCGCACACCAACTTAACGTACAACATGTTCCAAATAAGGGTTGTTTCGATTTTTTACTAAAGGAAAGACCGTGATCCCGCGTGTCCCTTTTGAAACCATGCTTTTTGCCAGGAGTGGGGAGTTGATGATATGAAATGAATGACAGTTATGATTATGGAATTTAAACACATAAACAAATAAATACAGTTAAAGATCACATTATATTGGAATCTTTATGAATAGAACCTAGGAATCCCCAGCAAAGTCGCCATCTGTTATTGTTCGTTTTTACGCAGGTAAGGCATAAAAATTACTACGAGGTTGTTGGTGCTCTAATTGGATTTTAGTATTTTTTTTAGAGTCGCCACCTAATTTATTATGAAAAACTAGGAAAACTGGGTTTTAAGATTTTTTTGCAAAATAAGTAAAAATCTTTTTGGATCAAAGTTCGAGGTAAGGGTTTTGATGATCCTATATTCATTTTTTTTTATTTCATTCCTTAACTGAACATCATACTTACAAATAATAAAAGCCGACGGGCTTAAGGCCCAAAACCATTTCCACCTCTTTCGAGTAAATCTTTTCCAGATTTTTTCCAAAGGCCCAAAACTTACTACTTAATCATTTGAGAAAACCATTTAATTTACCCCCAAAAAACATTGAGTTAATTGTTAAACTTAGCAAAATCAGATTGAGCACCAATTTTGGTCATGCAAAGCTAGAATTAACCGAGTTTGAAAATGTTTTAAGAGACTTCCCTAAATACTAAGTGTGTTCCAAAGTTCTACATCCACATGGATTTCAATATACTACACATCTATTTCGAATATACACATACAAAATACATATGAAACAAGAGAAGAGAGAGCCAAAGTAAATTTTAACTAATGGGTCTACCCAAACCCATTAGTGCCATTTTTACCCATGACTGGGCCTTCAATGTATTAGCTTCCACTATCACCCATCAGACTCGATCAAGGAAGAGTGTTGGGCCTAAGGCCCAACAAGGTTCAATGCAGAGAAGGCCCAAATGGATCAGGGCATTTCACATGCATCATAAAATAATAAGGATTAATGGCTTTTTATACTAAGTTAAAAAAAAAAAGAAAACTAATGGAATATATACAATTCGTGTGCACAAACAAACAAGGCATAAAATGAACAAAAAAAAGAACATACCCTAATTTAAATTATACGGAGAAAATGGAGCCTAAATTTTAATCTTCAATAATAAGTGTAAATAAATGGCCCAAAATACAAGGAAATAGATCATGGCTAAATGAGACCCAGTATAAATAAAAATGCAGGTTTAATACAAGCCCATATAGCTACACTTAAGAAGGGGTAGAAATGGCCCAACACTTAGTATAATAAAACAAGCTTCAAGATTTGTTTATGAGGTATACAAAGTATACTTTTCTGTATACATCATGATGTAAACAAGTCATGCATATTTCGTATACATTCAATACACAGCAGGTATATCAGCAACAAAACAAAGGAAAAGGGAGTGGGATTTCCATGGCAGCTAACCCAGCAAAGGCAACACTTACAATTTTAAATGCAGAGTTTAGATTGAAAAGGGAAAGCCATATATTTCTATACTTTTTGAGGTGAAAATTTAACTTTAAAGGATGGTTCCAACAAAAATGACTTATCTAAGCATATTAATCCTTTTTAATTAACCTAGAGGGTCCCATAATATATGATTTCATATAGGGGAACCCCAACAACCAAAATGGAAAGGGACTTGGCTGAATTTGGCTAGAAACTCTAAGTCTTGTTCCCTCCCTTCTTAGTCCTAGGTAAGTCACACCTATAACCCTTCATACTTTAAGTGACATACCTCTTGTTTAATAACCTTTAGATCCTACTTTGTTTTTACTCAGGTGTAAACAGACTTGACTGTGTTCAAACGTAATGTGGAGCAGACAACAAATAGATTCTCAAGGAAAAATTACATAAAATTTTAAACAGGAAAGAGCATGAATATTTTGACAGATCACCCGTAAATGTAAACAAAATCTCATCCCCAATACTTGACAAAGTGAGACAGGACATTAGTCTTATTTTTAGTTAGTCCAGATTCTAAAGGAAAACAATAGTGCACTGTTGGTTTACAAGGTTTAATCAAGATATTTACTAATATATAGAGGAAAAGACACCAGTGAAACACACACACAAGAGATATAATCAATAAGCTACAAGTTTGTAGTTAATTAAGTGAAATAGGTATGACATCTTTTAAGCACAATTATAAGCTCAAACCAGAGAACATGATTTTATTCCCACACAGAGATCTTCTACAAAACATAATGCATCAAATTTGAATGAAAAAAGCATGATCTAAATAATCGTAAGAAATCAACCAAAATATGGGAGCATGGTTATAAAAGGGTTATAAGTCAATCAACCTCAACATTGTTAACAGACTGTGAGTCACATGATCTTTAAGCACGTAATCACTTTTGACATGATCAAAGAAACTGTAAACCAACTTAATCTAAAAAAGGAGTGAGCAACTAGATATGATCAACAGAAATTATAAATTCATGATCTTAACTAAGTACATGGACATGATTATCAAGGAATATCAACACCTAGTCCTAGTTAAGCATATAGGTAAGATTTAGTAAAACTCCTATTCCTAATGCTATCTAAAAAAATAGGATAGGCATAAGTTATTTATTTTAAGCTAAATAACTAAATATGACTTAACCACATAAATAAGCTAACACAATTACAGGACATAACCAATAAATATAAGCAAATCCTAAACTAAGCAACATTAAACTAATTAAATTACCTAAAGCACGATCGCACAAAACAAGTAATGATTAACACATAACTAAAACAAAAATTAACCAAGGGGAGGCAAAAAATACCTTTTTGATGCGCAGCCTTGGTTCAGAATGGACTTGGTAGATTCTATGCTCCTTTTTGCTCCACGCTCAACCCCAACCACACAAGAACAAGCACAGAAGTAGTTTAAGATTTTACTCAACTCAGAAAATTTAAAGGTTTTCAAATGTATGAAAAAAACCTTAAGTATTTCGAGTTCAAATGAATATGTCGTGAAGCCTGATATTCGATTGATTATTAACAATGGGATTTTATAGAACCCCAAATTGCAAGCAAAATCCTCATCTCCCCAATGTGGGAAAAACCAAAGTTCTCATGAATAAACCTTGTTTTTCAACATATCAAGGGTTAGGATTCACCCACAAAATGCATCAAGGGTCATAATCGACCCAAACATGTATCAATCCGTTCATTTTCTCAAGAATCAATGAAAATACGAAGTTCAAATCGCATGCAAACAAAATACATTAACGATTTTCAGAGCTTTTGATCGTTGATTCGCAAAAAACAAATAAAAAAATAAAATATACCATGTTTGGGTTGGATCTTAGAGGAAACAGGTGAGAAATAGCAGAGCAATAAATGCTCTTGCCATTCTCGACCTTGCAAATACTAAAGCAAACACGCAGGCCCTTCATTTTTGCCATTTCTAGCAAGGTATGATGCAAGGAAGGCAAACGAACATGGGGTAGCGCTTGGGTTTGAGAGAGGAAACCCTTTCCTCTCTTTAAAGCCTCGTTTGACTGCTGATGGCAATAATGCCAATTGACAATCGGGTTGCCCCTTTTAATTCTCTCTTGGACCGGGTCTGGTCCTTAACGGACTAGGCTTAGCCATAAAAAAAATGAAAGAGGGGGGCCTGATATTATATACCAATATACATGTATGTATATGTCACACCCCAACCTTGGTGAGGCGTGATTGGCACCCGACACCTTACGAAAACTGAGCGAACCAACTGATAACTCGCATCCTCTATGTCTCAAATGGAAAAATAAGGCCAAGAAGGCCAACAATGAATATAAAATCATGCACACGTATATGCTTAATGGGTCTGCGGCGTCCACATATAAACTAACAAGACATAACTGAGCTGTACACAGGAATCTATCTGCAAAGCCTCTATGAACATGACTGAAGCACACAAGTCAGGACAGGGCCCCCGACATACCCTTTTGTCAGAAAAAAAAACATATACAACTCAGACTCGGCGATGCTACAGGAATAGTGGAGCCCACCGATCAAAACTTTTACCTGGAAGCCGGCTACTGCAGAAGATCTTCGTCTCGTCTACTTGCACCTGTGGGCATGAACGCAGCGTTCACAAGAAGCGACGTCAGTATGAACAATGTACTGAGTATGTAAGACATGAATAGTAGTATGATATCAGAGTGAAGATAACATAAGATAAAGTAAGTAATTATACCTCGTACTCTTCTTAAGAACTCTGTCATGTACACTACTCGTCTACAGAAAAAAAACATTTCATACACATCCATACACAACATACATACATATGCATTCACATACATTTACTATACATACATCTATCATATCCATACCCAGCCCTTTCGGGACTCGGTGTCATCCGTACTCGGCCCTTTCGGGACCAAATGTCATCCGTACACGGCCCTTTCGGGACTCGTTGTTATCCGTACATGGCCCTTTCGGGAGTCATTGTTATAACCAACTGATCAGTGCGATGCAATGCATACATACATACATATACATAAAACTGCATAAATGAAATCGACATCATCATTAGCATTATCATTCTCACTATATCCTTCCTTAGAAGATCAACTATCGTAAGGAGAAGCCGATAATGTCATGAGAGTATCAAGAACCATGAACTTAGATAGAATTAGAAATAGAATCGTCATTGTTATATCTCACCTCGAAAGAAGAAGTATTATGAGGTGAGATCAATCACAAAGAATAGACTCAAGATCATGAATAAGCTCAATAACATCGTAAGGATCATGAGATTCATAGACTTCTAGCATTTGTGGAAGCAAGGATATTATGGATATGGCACATAGGTTTATAACAAAAGAATCATGCCTTTAAAAAGAAAGGGTTTAGCCTTAACATACCTGATCGGTCTCCTATTGTCACGACCCGACTAGGGCCGCGACGAGCACCTGGTGCTAAACCACCCGGGCACCCCTTGACTTATACTTACGCTTACATCTAGGTGAGCCACATCATTAAACATGTAATTCTATTCATTCGCCGAGCTAGTCCCGTTGGACAACAATACTTTTATGTTATCGTTGGCATCTATACCCCATCAACATACATAAGCCGACAAGGCTAACAAAATAATATACAAAATATAGGCCGACTAGGCCAGACATATCTAACTATATACACATGTCTACGAGCCTCTAAGGAGTGTATAACATATCATATAGGCGAGACAGGACCCCGCTATACTCATAATTATGTACACAAAAGAATAAGTACCTCAAAGCTATGGCTCTGAATGAGATGGAGCTCTGCTATGTAATCTCCGAGAATGTGGCTATGGATCAAGTCTGTCTCCCTGTGCACCTGCGGGCATAACGCAGCGTCCACAAACAAAAGGACGTCAGTATGAAGAATGTACTGAGTATGTAAAGCATGATCAATATCAACATAGAAGCATAATATACAATCATATGAGATAGCATTGGATGGGAGATAGGAACATCACCGTCATAAGCACTTACTTTCCTTAAATAGGAACTTTTCACTTCTAATGCGTATTCATGTACATACATCCATATCCGTACCCATAATCATATCCGTATCCATTTACGTATCGTTATTCACATTCATATCATGTATATACTTTATTTCGTACTCATATCATATTCGCATTCATTCTTATACCTATATCGTCATATCATATACATAGCATACCCGACCATGCAGGATCGGTGTTTCATACATACTTGGGCAACCAAGGCTCAAGGTCACACATACCTGGCGCTACCAAGGCTTCAGGGTTGCATCTACCTAGCCCTACCAAGGCGTCAGGGTTATCCGTACCATCTGCAGAGGTGTGCGCGCATTACATAATCATATACATACATACTTACATATCTTACCCGGCCTCATAAGCTCGGGGTTCTATAATAGTCATACATCGATACATATACATAATAGCTCATAAGCATCTTTACTATTATCATCTATATCATCACTTTCATCGTTATCGTTATCGCTATTACCATTATTATCGTCATCTATATCATTAATACTACTATCGTCATTCATCACATCTACCTTTCTAGACTTACTTGTCATACGAGGAATTTAGAACAATCGTAGCGTATCGAGCATCGTGAGCTTACTAGCTCGGAAGATCAAATCATCAGAAGGAATCATAGTCTTATAGAAGATTTAGACGTTTGGCCAAAGAACCATGCCTTATGAAAGAAGGGTTAGCCTTACATACCTTTCCGTTCGACTATTTATCGCTTGTACGTTCCCCTTCAACGATCGCGTTTCTACCTTCATTAAAGTCATACTATCATTAGAATCGATAGCTAGCATATATGATTAAAACTAGAGAAAATCGGACAGCATCTCCTTTATTTATAGGACATTCTTCCATAACGTATATCAACTCTCAAACGTCATTAATGCATTCACAATATCGCAACAATAGCCCTTAATCATCTACATTGTCCATATTCTCAATTCACATAATTTTGTTCATTCATACACAAGGTCTATTCCATGCTCTCAATGTCATTTATAGCATGATTATAATCATAATGTATCAAGAATCATACATCAATCCAAACATCTTCTCAAAGGTGACACTATTTCCTCATTCATGACTCATTTCCTATTTCCTCATATAATCCAAGTGTTTCAGCTTTCAAGTACCTTAAACAACAAGGAAATGTCATAAAACTTACCTTAGATGGTGTAGGAATGAACCTTGGGTGCAAACACTTCACTTGAGAAAAACCCTAGTTTCACCTTCACTTGGATTTCTTGCTTTAGATGAACTTTAATGGGTTTCCTTACGCTTGATTTACTTAACTTGATGTAGTTGATCAATAATATCTCTTGAATCCTTGTGGAATAAATGTAGAGAGATGTTTTTAGAGAGAAGGGGGTGAAATATGGAAATGAAATAATAAACTTGGTCCCCTTTTTAATAACCCAAAATCTGATCTGAAATGAACAGTTGTCGAAAGTGCACAGTGGTCGTAAACCCAGTTTAGGGGCCGTATTCCAGTTTACGGTCCGTAATCTGTGGGCATATTTAAGCATAACAGAACCAGAAAGTCAGGCTGAGACCTGGTGATTTACGAACACTGTTTACGGGCCGTATTTCAGTTTACGGTCCGTATTTCAAGTCGTCTTTAACCATTCAAGCATTTGACAGAAAGTTGAAGTTATGGAAGTTGAAATACGACATGGCAGTTTACGGGCGGTATACCACTTTACGGTCCGTATTTCATTTTACGATCAACGTGCCAAAGTGTAAATCTGCAACTTTCCACATTTTCAGAATCTATAGCTAGTCATTATGGAGCATGACCTATCTCTTATTGCAATTGCCTTTGGAATCTTGCTTAAGGCCATCAAATGTTGTTTCTTACTCGTAGAAATATCGGATACTCATACTCCTCCCTAGTCCATTCACTTGTGCAACGAACGAGGATTTTCCGAGGTGTAACATTCTCCCCCCCTTAAGAACATTCGTCCTCGAATGTTAAAGTCTTCGGGGATTCTATAAAAATTTTGCCACAGTTTTCCCTATAATATGACACTACCATCCTACCACAACAACCCATAATAACAAGGCCTCACAGGGCCACAACATAATAGCAATAAAATTTGGCCACACACGACCAAAAGCATAAAAGGAAGACGTACATACCTGATGATCTTGATATCTCATCTTGAATTTCTTCTAGGGCTGAAATAAGTGCGGGTATCTGGATCGCATACATTCTTCCGCTTCCCATGTCATTTCTTCTCGTTTATTGCTTCTCCATAAAACCTTAACTGAGGCCACTTCTTTGTTTCTAAGCCTCCGTACTTGCCTATCTGGTATGGCAATGGGTACCTATTCATAAGTCAACTTCTATGTCACTTGCACATAACTTATTGGCACGATCCTAGTAGGATCTCCAACACATTTTCGAAGCATCGAGACGTGGAAAACTGGATGGACTGACTCCAATTCCGGAGGTAAATCTAGCTCATAGGCCACTTTGCCTATCTTTCGTACAATTTCATAAGGCCTAATGTATCAGGGACTAAGCTTACCCTTTTTGCCAAATCTCATTACACCCTTCATCGGTGACACTTTCAAGAATACCCAATCTTTCACTTGAAACTCTAAGTCCCTTCGACAATTATCCGCATAGGACTTTTGACGACTTTGGGCTGCTAAAAACCGATCTTGTATGAGCTTGACCTTCTCTATGGCTTGCTGGACCAAGTCTGGCCCTATCAATTTAGTCTCTCCTGTTTCGAACCACCCGATCGGGGATCTACACTTTCGCCCATATAAAGCCTCATACGATGCCATTTGAATGCTAGAATGATAACTATTATTGTAAGAATATTCAATGAGTGGCAAATGATCATCCCAATTACCTCCAAAATCTATCATACATGCCCGTAACATATCTTCAAGAGTCTGAATGGTGCGTTCAGCTTGCCCATCGGTCTGCGGGTGAAATGCCGTGCTAAGGCTCACTTGGGTCCCTAGACCCTCTTGGAAAGACTTCCAAAAATTGGCTGTAAACTGCGTCCCTCTATCGGAGATAATAGATACTGGAACACCATGGAGCCTCACTACCTCTTTAAGATAAAGTCTTGCATAATCTTCTGCCACATAGGTCGTCCTGACCGGTAAGAAGTGCGCTGACTTGGTGAGTCTATCCACAATCACCCACATAGAATCATACTTGCGTTGAGAACGGGGTAAGCCTGAAATGAAGTCCATGTTAATCACTTCCCATTTCCAAGTTGGGATTTCTATAGCTTGCAACAATCCACCCGGATTTTGATGCTCGATTTTCACTTGTTGACAATTGGGACATTGAGCTACGAATTTCGCTATATCTTTCTTCATTCCATTCCACCAGTATATAGACTTAAGATCATGATACATTTTTGTCGCACCGGGGTGAACAGAATAACGGGAACAATGAGTTTCCCTCAATATCTGGTGGTGTAGACCTGCCACATTGGGAACACATAATCTGCCTCGGCATCGGAGAACTCCATCTCCTGAAATATCAAATGATGACTCCTCTTTCTGAGGGAGTGTATCTTTGTACTACATTAGCGTGGAATCTCCGTATTGTCGCTCTTTCACTTCCGCTACTAGCGACGAGACTGCTGAATTCTAAATAGTAGCTCCCTTGCTACCTGAGTCCACTATTCGAACTCCTAGGCTAGCTAACTACTGGAGCTCACGAGCCATTTCTCTTTTCCCTGGTCGTACATCACATAAACTTCCCATAGATCTGCGGCTAAGAGCATCATCTACAACATTTTCCTTTCCAG
Organism: Lycium barbarum; assembly: GCF_019175385.1. Taxonomy (NCBI): domain Eukaryota; kingdom Viridiplantae; phylum Streptophyta; class Magnoliopsida; order Solanales; family Solanaceae; genus Lycium; species Lycium barbarum. Next base: position 107,386,389 of record NC_083338.1, read on the forward strand.
GGTGATACAAGATATCAACATCATAGTCTTTTAGCAACTCTAACCATCGTCATTGCCGCAAATTTAACTCTTTCTTCTTGAAGATATATTGAAGGCTCTTATGATCTGTATAAATATCTACATGGACACCATATAAATAATGTCTCCATATCTTTAATGCATGAACCACTGCGGTCAATTCTAGGTCATGGGTTGGATAATTCTGCTCATGTTTTCGCAATTCCCTTGAAGCATACGCAATCACTTTACCATGTTGCATCAATACACAGTCTAGCCCAACACCTGAAGCATCGCAATAAACAACATATCCTTTCGATTCCTCTGGAAGTGTCAAGACCGGGGCGGAAGTCAATCTATCTTTCAACTCTTGGAAGCTACGTTCACAAGCATCTGTCCATTGAAACTTTGCTGATTTCTGGGTCAACTTCGTGAGTGGTGCAGAAATGGAAGAAAAACCTTCAACGAACCTCCTGTAATAACCTGCTAATCCCAGAAAGCTACGAACCTCCGTAGGAGTTGTGGGCCTAGGCCAAGTCTTCACGGCCTCAATCTTTTGACCATCTACCCGAATACCATCGGCTGCAACAATATGTCCCAGAAATGTCACTGAATTAAACCAAAACTCACACTTGGAAAACTTAGCAAACAACTCTCAAGTTCGAAGAACTCCAAGGAAGTACGCAAATGATCTGCATGTTCTGCCTCGGATCTAGAATACACCAAGATATCGTCGATGAATATGATTACAAATAAATCCAGGAAGGGTCTGAACACGTTGTTCATCAAATCCATAAACACTGCAGGTGCATTAGTTAGCCCAAATGACATTACCCGAAACTCAAAATGACCATATCTCGTTCTGAAGGCTGTCTTAGGGATATCTCTCTCCCTAACTCTCACTTGATGATACCCGGACCTCAAGTCTATCTTTGAAAACCATTTGACGCCTTGCAATTGATCAAATAAGTCATCAATACTCATGAGAGGATATTTGTTCTTAATAGTTACCTTATTCAATTGCCGATAATCAATGCACATTCTCAAGGAGCCATCTTTCTTTCAGACAAATAATACGGGGGCTCCCCACGGGGACGAACTAGGCCTAATAAAGCCTTTATCAAGCAAGTCTTTCAACTGCTCCTTCAACTCTTTCAATTCTGCGGGTGTCATTCTACAGGGAGGAATCGATATGGGCTTAGTGCCTGGCAACACATCAATATCAAAATCAATCTCCCGCTCGGGAGGAAGGCCTGGAAGTTCTTCCGGGAACACATCCAGGAATTCATTTACTACGGGAACTGATTGAAGAGTCGGTGATTCAGCTTCTACATCTTGAACCCGAAATAGATGGTAAATACAACCTTTTGTGATCATTTTCCTTGCCTTTAGATAGGAAATGAACCTACCTTTTGCTGATGCAGTATTTCCTTTCCATTCTAAAACTGGTTCTCCCGGAAATTGGAAACGAACCACTTTCATTCTACAATCAACATTGGCGTAGCAAGAAGCCAACCAATCCATGCCCATAATAACATCAAAATACACCATTTCTAACTCATACAAGTCAATCATGGTACGACAATCACAAATCACAATTACACAATTTCTATATACTCGGCTAGCTATTACCGATTCACCCACGGGTGTAGACACCTCAAAAGGCTTGATCAACTCCGGTTCGACTCTAAATCGACCCGTAATATACGGAGTAACATATGACAATGTGGAGCCCGAATCAATCAAAGCATATACATCATGAGAGAATACCGATAATATACCTGTGACCACGTCAGGAGAAGACTCAAGATCTTGGCGTCCAGCCAAAGCATAAACACGGTGCTGAGGACCGCTAGAACTGGGAACTCTCCCTCTGCCTCTACCATGGCCGACGGGCGCATGTGGACCTAGCCCCATAGGGCGTGCAGATGCTGAAGATTCGGCTACCGACCCTGAAGGCTGGGTCCTACCTCTACTATGAACTGAGGGGCAATCACGCATGATATGCCCTGGTCAACCACATGAATAGCAAACATCTAAACCCAATCGGCATCGGCCCCAATGCAACTTCCCACACTGGGAACATCGTAGTACGGGTGGCCTTGCCTTACCCGAATCATCTCTAAACTGAGACCCCGAATAACTCTGACTCGGCCCGGAACGAGTAGATCTATCGAATCTCTGGCCTGTAAACCATGGAGGCGCACTAGTCATGGAATAGCCTGAATGCTTGGGAAACTGTTGCCTGTGCCCACCTCTGAACTCGCTCACCGGACCTGAAGATCTGGCTCTCTTGCTATGACCCCTATCCTGCTCGCGTTCACTTCTCTACTGTTGTAAGCTTTCTTCTAAGTTCTGACAATGATCCGGAATGCGTGCAATATCCATACCGTCCTGAAGGGACGCAGTCAAACATCTATCCATCAAATGCGGCCCTAGGCCTTTAACGAAGCGGTGCACTCGGTCACCCATATCCGCTACCATGGCCGAAGCATACCTAGCCAAGGAATTGAAGCGTAGGCTGTACTCTAAAGCACTCATGCTACCCTTGCCTCAAGTCCAGGAATTTATCAGCCCTAGCTCGCCGAACCTCTGGAGGCCTATAGTGTCGGAGGAAGGCATCGACAAACTCTTGCCATACCGGGGGAGGTGCATTGGCTCCCCGTGAGGCCATCCAAACCGTATACCATTGGATCGAGACATCTCTCAATCTATACGACACTAAATCCACCGATTCGGTGTCCGAAGCATGTATCAATCGAAGCGTCCTCAACATACCATCAATGAAATCTTGAGGGTCCTCCTCCGGCTTTGATCCAAAGAATTTCGGTGGGTTCAAAGTAATGAAGTCACGGGCTCTTGCACTAACAGCCCTATCACCTTGCCCTGCACCTTGCCGCTGGGTCTAGGCCGCAACCAACTGAGTAAGCAAATGGATGGCCTCTTTCACATCTTGGCCTGAAGCATCCGGTGGAGGAGCTGGAGGTGCTGGAGTTGGGGCTGAAGCTCCCTCACGCTCCTCTGATATAGGTACTGATCGGGAGGACTGAGATTGAGTTGCATTCTGGGACTCACTTTCCTCTACTACCGGTGGCGGCGCTTTTTTAGCCCGCTTTTCTGCCACCGTCTTGCCCTTTTGGGCTGCCGTAGCCTTTCTCTTTATAGGCATTTTTGAAATACACAACACACGGTTAAGGAACAAGAAATTCTTATATCATAGCTCTATCGCACGATTCTTATGAAGAAAGAAGGTCAGTCATTCCTAAAATGTCTGTAGCTTCTTGTTTATAAGTGTGGCGTGCAACACACCCATAACCAAGACTCTACTAGACACGGCTCGTAGACACACCCTAGGATAGAACTGCTCTGATACCACTTTTGTCACGACCCGACTAGGGCCGCGACGAGCACCCGGTGCTAACCCACCTGGGCACCCCTTGACTTATACTTACGCTTACATCTAGGTGAGCCACATCATTAAACATGTAATTCTATTCATTCGCAGAGCTAGTCCCGTTGGACAACAATACTTTTATATCATCGTTGGCATCTATACCCCATCAACATACATAATCTGACAAGGTCAAACAAAATAATATACAAAATATAGGCCGACTAGGCCAGACATATCTAACCATATACACATGTCGACGAGCCTCTAAGGAGTGTATAACATATCATATAGGCGGGACAGGACCCCACTATGCCCATAATTATGTACACAAAAATTAAGTACCCCAAAGCTATGGCTCCGAATGAGATGGAGCTCTGCTATGTAATCTCCGAGAACGTGGCTATGGATCAAGTCTGTCTCCCTGTGCACCTGCGGGCATGACGCAGCGTCCACAAACAAAAGGACGTCAGCACGAAGAATGTACTGAGTATGTAAAGCATGATCAATATCAACATAGAAGCATAATATACAATCATATGAGATAGCATAGGATGGGAGATAGGAACATCACCGTCATAAGCACTTACTTGCCTTAAATAAGAACTTTTCACTTCTAATGCGTATTCGTGTACATACATCCATATCCGTACCCATAATCATATCCGTATCCATTTACGTATCGTTATTCACATTCATATCATGTACATACTCTATTTCGTACTCATATCATATTCGCATTAATTCTTATACCTATATCGTCATATCATATACATAGCATACCCGACCATGCAGGATCGGTGTTTCATACATACTTGGCCAACCAAAGCTCAAGGTCACACATACCTAGCCCTACCAAGGCTTCCGGGATGCATCTACCTGGCCCTACCAAGGCGTCAGGGTTATCCGTACCATCTGCAGAGGTGCGCGCGTATTACATAATCATATACATACATACTTACATATCTTACCCGGCCTCATAAGCTCGGGGTTCTATAATAGTCATACATCGATACATATACATAATAGCTCATAAGCATCTTTACTATTATCATCTATATCATCAGCGTCATCGTTATCGTTATCGCTATTACCATTATTATCGTCATCTATATCATTAATACTACTATCGTCATTCATCACATCTACCTTTCTAGACTTACTTGTCATACGAAGAATTTAGTACAATCGTAGCGTATCGAGCATCGTGAGCTTACCAGCTCGGAAGATCAAATCATCAGAAGGAATCATAGTCTTATAGAAGATTTAGATGTTTGGCCAAAGAACCATGCCTTATGAAAGAAGGGTTAGCCTTACATACCTTTCCGTTCGACTATTTATTGCTTGTTCGTTCCCCTTCAACGATCGCGTTTCTACCTTCTTTAAAGTCATACTATCATTAGAATCGATAGCTAGCATATATGACTAAAACTACAGAAAATCGAATAGCATCTCCTTTATTTATACGACATTCCTCCATAACGTATATCAACTCTCAAACGTCATTAATGCATTCACAATATCGCAACAATAGCCCTTAATCATCTACATTGTCCATATTCTCAATTCACATAATTTCGTTCATTCATATACAAGGTCTATTCCATGCTGTCAATGTCATTTATAACATGATTATAATCATAATGTATCAAGAATCATACATCAATCCAAACATCTTCTCAAAGGTGACACTATTTCCTCATTCATGACTCATTTCCTATTTCCTCATATAATCCAAGTGTTTTAGCTTTCAAGTACCTTAAACAACAAGGAAATGTCATAAAACTTACCTTAGATGGTGTAGGAATGAACCTTGGGTGCAAACACTTCACTTGAGAAAAACCCTAGTTTCACCTTCACTTGGATTTCTTGCTTTAGATGAACTTTAATGGGTTTCCTTACGCTTGATTCACTTAACTTGATGTAGTTGATCATTAATATCTCTTGAATCCTTGTGGAATAAATGTAGAGAGATGTTTTTAGAGAGAAGGGGGTAAAATGTGGAAATGAAATAATAAACTTGGTCCCCTTTTTAATAACCCAAAATCTGATCTGAAATGAACAGTTGTCGAAAGTGCACAGTGGTCGTAAACCCAGTTTACGGGCCGTATTCCAGTTTACGGTCCGTATTCTGTGGGCGTATTTAAGCATAACAGAACCAGAAAGTCAGGCTGAGACCTGGTGATTTACGAATACAGTTTACGGGCCGTATTTCAGTTTATGGTCCGTATTTCAAGTCGTCTTTAACCATTCAAGCATTTGATAGAAAGTTAAAGTTTTGGAAGTTGAAATACGACATGTCAGTTTACGGGCCGTATACCACTTTACGGTCCGTATTTCATTTTACGATCAACTGGCCAAAGTGCAAATCTGCAACTTTTCACATTTTTAGAATCTATAGCTAGTCATTATGGAGCCTGACCTATCTTTTATTGTAATTGCCTTTGGAATCTTGCTTAAGGCCATCAAATGTTGTTTCTTACTCGTAGAAATATCGAATACTCGTACTCCTCGCTTGTCCATTCACTTGTGCAACGACGGAGGATTTTCCGAGGTGTAACACCTATTAGCTATGCTTATTCGCCCGAGATCGCAAGTCCACATTTAAGAGGATTTACACTAACATTAGCCTCTTTATTGCACACTTGTTCCAAGTTTCAAATCAAACTATTTTATATTCTGCCAAAAATCGGATAGCATCTCTCTGTTTATATGCCTAGCCCGAATTCTCAATTCAATAACCAACAACAACAACAACAACAACAACAATACCAACATCAATAGCATTATTTCCAACACCAAAGTATTCCATGGAACAGCCCACACGCTGCTTTCCAACTTCCATAACTAACCAACCCGTTATACAATTATTTAACCACGCTATCTTCATAAATAAGCCAGTATTAACATAAACAGGAAAAGATCCATACCTTTCTCTTGGTAATATTGCTATATATTCACTCCTCCACCTTGAGCTTAAGCCACAACGCCTCAATACACAATTTTGTAGTCACAACTATACACCGTCTGGATCGGGATTTGGGAATTATACCTGGTTTCGGGGTAAAAAGTTGATGGTGAAAAGTTGGGAAATATTCTGGAAGGTTAGAGAGAGTTTGGGGTGGTTTGGGACGAAAATGAGGGGTCTCTCCCTTTAAATAGCGGTCCAGGGTCTGCCTGGACCGACTTAAAATTCCTTCAGCGCGTTCGCGCCCCCTTTGGGCGCGTTCACGCAGCCTTAATTTTTTTGACTGCGCGTTCATTCAGTTTAAAGGTCATAACTCTTGATCTCGATATGGTATGAGTTCCCACGACCTATGGTTGGAAACTAATTCAATTATCTACAACTTTCATTTTTCGTGTTTTTCCAAATTCCAAACTTATAATGGCGTTTTGTCCTCTTAAAGTCAGATCATCCGAAAATGTTCCCTTAAATCGTCCTTTTGGAGGGCTTATGCCCATATTTGGCTTAAGGTTCCTTCTTAGGACTTGCTCAACTTCCCATGTACTACTCATATGATGTTTCATATGTCCTTTATAAAAATCCCGATGTGTGGGCCCCCTTAGAAACATTCATCCTCGAATGTTGCAGCTTGTAAACTCAAGACACCTTCTTTGATTCACCATAGTGGTTATTCTCCTCTTAGGGTCCGATTACCATATGCTTAAACTATAACTTCGAGCAGCCTCTTCTCATTCTTCCTTAATTCTATTATTGCCTTCAATCAGCTTCTTTCACTTCTTTGCCCTCCTGTACATGATCGGAATTTAACTAGTATCTCGTTCTTATGCTGTCTCCATTATTGTAGTCTTGACTTGCCGTGCCGTAACAATTCATCGTTCGATAAGTTAAGTATTCGTTTTTCTCGCTTCTTGCTTCCCTGTTAGTGGGCAATTATCTCTCTCATATACGGTGTCCTCTTTGCGTTTACTCCTTCGGTGCCATCTTGGCTATTCTTTTTGATATCTGTTGATCTTAGATATACACTGTATCAACTTTTGTAGTTCGTTAGTCAGGCTCCCTCGTCCTTACATCCTTGTCGCCATCTCTCTTACCCTTACACTCCAAATGTCTATCCAACATTACTTTGTCGTTACTGAGCATAATGGCTATGTTCCTTAAACTATTCCTCCCAGTTTCTTTCCAAGACCATTTATATTAATATCCAAGATATGCATATACATAATAGTTCTTCACCCTTTACTATCCTTCACAGTACAGTTACACTTATGTCAACTCATATTCCAAGTTCAACTAATTTCATAGCTCACAACATCTTTGAGCTCCTGCTGCAACCTTTTCTTTACTTTCTTCCCTCACATCTATCGATACAATCCCCAGAAGCATAGGACTACAGCAATTCTTCTATTACGACTGTCACGACCTAACCCGAGGGCCATGACAGGTACCCAGTATTGGCTACCGAGCACCCCTTATCATACTCTCTATCGTTCAACCTGTACTGTCACGACTCAATCAGATGGACACTTATCATAATTGCATTTAGCGTATTAAGGGCTTTTATAAATGCAAGACAAAACGTTGTCTAAATCTGTCATGTATAATATCACACACAAGCCGGTCAAGCTTTCGTAGTGTAGGGAAATGCCAAACGTAAACCATACTAACATAACTGGACATTAACCACCCATGACCCACGTACATGTCTACAGGCCTCTAAGAGTAACAGCAGTGTCATATGGCGGGACAGGGCCCCACCGTACCCTAATTAGACATATATATATACAACAGAAGGATCTGTACCAAAAGTATAGGCTCCGGAACAAGGGAGCACTTCAAAGTAGCAGAATGGATGTCCTAGGCTGACGGGTCACCGCAACGAGCGTCTGTACCTGCGGGCATGAAACGCATCCCCCGAAGAAAGGGGGTCAGTACGGAATATGTACTGAGCATGTAAGGCAGGAAATACAGTAAAAAGGATCATAACTAAAACGGAGAATTACCAGAAACAGGTATGACTGTTAAGAACATCAATACACTTGCCTTTTGAAATGAAAATCATGCATGTCAACATCATATATCATATATACATATAACGTGTCCCGGCCCTCTAGTGAGGGACTCGATTAATAGAGTCATCATATGCCATCCTGGCCGCCACCCCCGTATCATCATATCATATATATATATATATATATATATATATATATATATATAACGTGCCCCGGCCCTCTAGTGAGGGACGTGGTGAACAATGCAGTGGAGGACGCATGAGAACGTGTCCTGGCCCGGGACTCAGTGAAGGACATATTGAGGCATGCACGAGTAGAGTAGTGAGAAACTATATGAAAATAAATCAATTTTTAAGACTCGATAGGTAAGTACACTAATCGACACTTGAAGGATCATAAACACGTTTCGAGTCAATCCGAGTTAGCATAAGAAAGTTATGGACGTTAACCCTTGTAGAACCCTTTTTGGAATAGGGACTCTCTATGCTTTGCTCGTTATTCAATCATACAATAAGCTTGACTATACTAAGTAGGCTAGTGTCCAGAAGTGAATAAGAATCGTAAACAAGCTCGGGACTAAAGAATAGAGTTACCCCAAGACGCGTGTCATACCTTACTTAGCTCTAGGGCATGCCAAAAGAAGGAAAGGGTAAGCCTTACATACCTTGCCCGCTTCCTAAGCTAATCCGAACATAAGTCTCGGCTTTCACAAGATCTACAACAACGTCAAAAGATATCAAACATTAGCTATAGGTATTTAGGAATCCGGTTCTAAACTAGCAATCCACCTACAGAAATTTGGGCAGCATTTCCCCTATAAATTCAACCATTCCTGAGAATGCAACTCGGCCAAATCGTCAACAACAATACCAACAACCATATTGACCACTTCAACAATTAGTTCGAATTGCATTCTAACGTTAGTAAACCTTTTTACATAATTCGACGACATTTCATTTACATTCAAGTTAACCACAACAACCCAACTTACAATCTTCCAAACTCAATAAGAACAACAACAACACATTCCTCGCTTCCAAGTTCATGAATTATACCCACAACCACACGTTAACAACATCATTCATACAAATATAAGAAACCATGCTAACGTCACATTAACTTCTACAACAACCTACAACAATTACAACTTCATTTTAAGCCATCAAACCTTCATTTTCATCATGGAATCCACAACAACAACAACCAAAAATATTAAATAAAATCAATTCACCACATCTTACCAAGGTAGGCCCTATACGGCCACAACCCACACACACATATTTCATGAATTTCATCCATTTCTACATACTACAACACTCACAAATCATCCCTAACACATAGAAAAGGAGATTAAACCTTACCTTTTTCCACTTATCTTCTCACTTGGCTAGAGTTGTAAATTGCACAAATGAATGGTTTGCTTCTTCCAACAACTACTCAACGTTAATAAGGGCCTTCCAATTGGTTGAAATGCTAGAAGAAAAATTATTTTTTTTTTATCAACTCCAAGAGCATCAAATTCGGCCAACCATGGCCGAATACTTCTTCTTGTTTTTTCCTTCTCCAAGCTTCTTGAATTAAAAATATGAATAATTGTCTTGCTATGTCATCACTTGTCCATATATATACATAGCTCCTACTAATAAAAAGTGGACACATGCCCCTACTCATGGCTTGAGTTAATTGGCCAGGCCACGGGTGGGACCCATACGGCCATAGGTGGCCTTATCATGAACCCTCTTTTGAATTTTCCTTTTAACCCCTAGCCTTTCTCAATATTTCCAAACCACTAATAACCAACTGGTGTATTAAAATAAAATTAGAAGGAAAATAATAGCCTTGCCCTTAACTTATCGTGATTATCTTGAAACATCCGAATGTACAAAATACGGGATATAACATTCTCCCTCCTTTAGAACATTCGTCCTCGAATGTTGAACTGGTCTTATAGGGTCTTATAACACTTCGGGGAGATCTCTTTTATAGCTATCACATACAGTTCATTCAACATATCCGTTTTAGAAATTTAGATTACCTGTAGGTGTAGGAAATAAGTAGGGGTACTTCTTTTTCATCTCTTCTTCGGCTTCCCAGGTCACCTTCTCTCTGTTATCGTTTCGCCACGGTACCTTAACAGAAGCCACGTCTTTGGTACGTAACCTTCTCACCTGACGATCCAGTATGGCTATATGTTGTTCCTCATAGGATAACTCTTCTGTTACTCGGATATCCTCTAGGGGAAATATTCTGGAAGGATCGCCTATACATTTGCGAAGCATTGACACGTGGAAGACTGGATGCACTGCTTCCAAATCAGATGGTAGGTCCAATTCATAGGCAACCTTACCTATCTTACGGATGATCGGATAAGGTCCAATATACCTTGGACTGAGCTTTCCCTTCCTGCCGAATCTCATTATACCTTTTATGGGTGACACTTTAAAAAATACCCAATCGCCAATCTGGAACTCTAAGTGTCGACGTCGATTATCGGCATATGATTTCTGTCGACTTTGGGCTGCCAGTAACCGTTCTTGAATGAGCTTCACTTTATCAACTGCTTGCTGAACCATGTCCGGGCCAATTAACTTGGTTTCGCCAACGTCGAACCAACCAATTGGTGACCTGCACTTCCTACCATATAGAGCCTCATACGGTGCCATCTGGATGCTGGAATGGTAGCTATTATTATAAGCAAAATCAATAAGTGGCAAATGATCATCCCAGCTACCCTTGAAGTCAATAACACAGGCCCGCAGCATATCTTCTAGCGTCTGAATAGTACGCTCGGCCTGTCCATCAGACTGCGGGTGGAATGCGGTACTAAGACTTACCTGGGTCCCCAATCCTTTTTGAAATGATCTCCAGAAGTTAGCTGTAAACTGAGCACCTCTGTCGGATATAATAGCTGTGGGAACTCCGTGAAGTCTTACTATCTCTTTAATATATATAACCTTGCATAGTCTTCAGCTGAGTAGGTAGTCCTGACTGGAAGAAAATAGGCTGATTTTGTCAGCCTATCAACAATAACCCATATGGAGTCATACTTCCGTGGAGTGCGTGGTAAGCCTGTGATGAAATCCATGTTAATTGCTTCCCACTTCCAAGTCGGAATCTCCATCTCCTGTAACAATCCACCAGGCTTCTGATGCTCGATCTTAACCTGTTGGCAATTTGGGCACTAAGCAACAAACTCTGCTATGTCCCTTTTCATACCATCCCACCAATATAAGTATCTGAGGTCATGATACATCTTTGTTGATCCCGGATGGACGGAATAACGGGCATAATGTGCTTCTCCCATAACTTGTCGCCGCAGCCCCGCAATCTGGCATAATACTCAGCTCAATATGTAGTCCTGACTGGAAGGAAATGAGCTGACTTTGTCAACCTATCAACGATGACCCAAACAGAGTCATATTTTCGCAGAGTGCGAGGTAAACCTATGACGAAGTCCATATTGATCACCTCCCACTTCCAGGTCGGAATCTCCATCTCCTGTAATAATCCTCCAGGCTTCTGGTGCTCGACCTTAACCTGCTAACAATTCGGACACTGGGCAAAAAACTCTGCTATATCCTTCTTCATGCCATCCAACCAATACAAGCATCTGAGGTCATGATACATCTTCGTTGACCCTGGATGAATAGAATAGAGGGCACAGTGTGCCTCTCCCATCACTTGTTGTCGTAATCCTGCAACCTCAGGTACACATAATCTATCTTTGTATCGCAGTACCCCGTCAGGTGCCACCTTAAATGGGGTCTCTTCTTTTTGAAGAGCTGTATCCCTATGACGTACAAGAATAGGGTCCTCGTACTGGTGTCTCTTTATCTCTTCTATGATAGAGGACTCAGCAACTCCCCGAATAGAAACCCTGTTATTATCATAATCGGCCAAACGGACTCCCAAATTAGCTAGTTGGCGAATCTCACGGACTATCTCCTTCTGCTCTGGTTGTACGTCTGCAAAACTACCCATAGATCTACGGATGAGTGCATCTGCTACAACATTTGCTTTCCCTGGGTGGTATAGAATGTCAACATCATAGTCCTTCAGCAACTCTAACCACCGCCGCTGCCGCAAATTCAGGTCCTTCTGCTTAAAGATGTACTGGAGACTCTTATGATCTGTATATATGTCAACATGCACACCATATAAATAATGTCTCCATATTTTTAGAGCATGAATCACCGCTGCTAACTCCAGATCATGGGTGGGATGATTTCTTTCGTGCTTTCTGAGCTGTCGGGAGGCATAAGCTATAACTTTGCCATGCTGCATCAGCACACAACCTACCCCAACACCCGAAGCATCACAATAAATGACATACCCGTAAATTGAGTTTACGACCACTTCTGTACTTCCAACTGTTTTCATTCCAACTCTGCTCCGTTTCCTGAAAAACACTAAAAACCACGTAAAATCACATAGACTTGCTTAAAAACAAGTAAAACTTATAGCAGAAAAGCATCGATTTGTGGAGTAAAATAACGCCACATCAACACCCCCAACTTAAAGTCTTTGCTTGTCCTCAAGCCAGCCATACAAAACAACGACTCAATCTAACACCTAAATCTCATAGAATAACAATGTCTACATTGGTTTTGACTCTGAACTACTGGCATGCATGTTTTTCTTTAAAGTACCACCCCAACTTTCTATTCTAAAGCAATATACACAACTCAAGAACGCTATGACTAACAATGAAGCTTCAATGCATGACATTACCTTATCGAGCCTATTATGATGCACACAAACGCTACTTTAAGTGGTCACTTTATTTTGTTCAATTCTCATCCTTATGCCCTCACATAGACCAAAGAATGTCCCAACACACATATATACAACAAGAATGGGACCAAGATGAAAGAGAAGAGAAAAACACTCACACTCACAAAGAAATTCATATCTACACATGCAAATATCATAGGCTTGCCCTTATTTTCTATGTTCTCATCCTTGTTCGGTTGTGATCACATTAGGACTTGTTTCGGCTTGTAATGTAGGCTTAGGGACGGGTAAGATACTTTTGGATATTAGTGACTCACCCTCCTTGAACACTACAACATCTCTTCACCTTGATTCGCCTCATTTCTTTCCAACCCCTTTATTTTCTTTCAAGTTTTCGACCTCGATGTGGTTTTATTCCTATCCAACTAGCAATTCTTTTTGTGTCACATTTTTCTGTTCTTTTTATTTTATTTTATATATATATATATGTAACTACCACATTGACTCTCTACTAGCAAACTCCACCACCCCAACATATGTTTTTAACATCTACTTCACATTTAATTCACCCCCAACTTAGGCGCTTTGCCTCATCTATCTAGTAGCATCAAGGAGGGAACGGGTGCGAAGATGGATAAATTGCACAACGGGTGAGGTTTCATTCGGCTAGCCAAGAAAAAGGTCAAAACGGCTCAAAAAGGGAAACTAGTGATATTTTCAGCTTTTGGTAAGGCTTATTTAGGCAAAGTGACTATTTACACAAAGAAAGCCTAAGATCATTTCACAAGAAAACTAACTTTCGGATTTCAAACAAGACCAACCAGGCAAGTTCTAGATTAAACATGCTTAAACAGAATTAAACTAACAACTCACACACACATTGGCATAAGGACAATTATTTTTACACTTGTGACCTCCTAAGTAGTCATTTATCACACACAATACCCCAATAATTCCAATGTCATATAAAGAATCAATCATGTCAACCAATAACTGTTCTAAGTATGCATTTTTCAATTTTCGAGGGGTCCAAAATTTCCAACAAACCATAACACATGCCATCAGTTACAAAGTAACACCAACTATGTCAAAATTACTCTACTCAACCTAAGCAACATCCTAAACATGCCAGTTTCAACAAAATAAACCCCCCTCAGGAAAAAAACTCTGGCAAAGAAAAGCTGAGGGGGTTCCTAAACATATATTTACACTACACTACTTTCAAATAGGCCCACCCCCAATTAAAGAACCAAGCACTGTCCCAGTGCTTCACTTATAAGAACGAGGGGAAAAGAAGTGGTACATTGGTGCCCTTGGTGCTGTGCAAAACTCATGACTAGCCCGCTACATCCGGCGGTTGACTCGTGGACTCTCCCGGTTGGCGCTGCGGCTCAACCAACGACTGAAGGATTGCCTGCTGCATTTCCTTCTTCTCTGTCTTCTTCAATCTCTTGTCCAACTCCTCTGGGTCCTCAGATGGCTCACGGATCCTCTTTCCCGTATCGCTAACAAAAGGTTCGGCATCTTCCGCCTCCTCCTCAGAATCCAGCAGATCTAGCACCTTAAACGTACTAGGCAAAATGGCACGTGGTGCTGGCACTGGTGCGGCTACCATACCTTGCACTTTGAGTGCCTCAAGCTCCTTCTTCAGCTTCTCTAACTCACTCCTCAATGAGCTAGACTCCCCACCGGGTGTGGTCTGCTCTCGAGTCAACAATTTCGCCTCAAAACTGTCTAGTCTAGCTTGATACACTTCATGCTTTTTCTCAAAATCCGCACGGATTTCTGTGGTCGCCTCTGTAACCAACTGCTGCACTATTTTCACCACTTTCGGCTTAAATTGTTGCAAGATTTTTCCTACTTGCCTTTCAGTCCTCACTGCTTTGACTGCAATCTGGCTGTAATTAGCATGGCTGAAGTGCAGCAACTCCAGCTCTGGATCAGTAGGCTCGGCTGTCGCAGCGACAGTGGCAGACCCCGAAGGAGGGCCCTGTGTGGCCGGAGGTGGTGGTGGAGGTCTTGCCTCAGAAACACCCAGCGTGGCTGCAAAAGCCTGTGTATCGACAGTATCTGGAACACCTGTTTTTCGTGGGAGCATCAGTCCCAGTAGTAGCAGCACCAATCTCAGACTCTACTGGATCAGTCCCATAAGCACGGCTCGGACCCAACTCTAGCTGAGTGTCGTCGTCATCACCGGACTGATCTGCCTCTTGGTCCTTCTTGCTCTTCACCTTATTCTTCCTCCAATCCCCCACATGAGCAGATGTGATGGTGCCGTCCCATTCTGGAAGCTGAAATATCCTTGCCCGTCTACACAATTCCATGATAAGACACGGAAATACCATGTTCTGGTTGGGCTTGTGTGCCCGCACATGCAGCTCCTCAGCTATTAGCTCCCCAATATTCATCGGGTACCTTGACATCAATGAGGCAATAGTGACTGCCTGACTGGTGGAGAGGGTATTATCTGCCTGGGTTGGCGTGATCCTGTACCGAAGCAACGTCCACCCAAACTTAGCCTTTGTGGACAAACAACTTTTAGCAATCTTGATTTTCCCATCATTAGTCCATTTTTTCTCATGTGGCTCAAATGTGATAATTGCAGCAGTCCATTCCCTCACAGATTTCTTGTCTTTCCTGTCTCGTTTGTCTAGGAACAAGCTCAGATCAGTGGGAGCCACAAAATCATTACCAAACAGGACTCTATTGATGGCTTTGGAGGAAATATCAACCAGTGAGTTCCGGAATGTCACATTCTCCAGCATGGGTATCTCATGCCAAGCACGACTCGGCTTCTTCGTCGACATCAATACAGCCCCATATGATGCATAGAACTCCCGCACAATGTGCGGAGCATACTCTCCCGGCTCATGAGTGAACACATCTAACTTGTACCCTTTGATGGTATCATCCAGTTGTGGATGAGCCGAAATACCATCGAAAATCAGTCGCCGTTCTTCAAATATTTTCCGCGGCGGCTGTCCCCTAGTTTCTGTCCCGGCCATCCATTGGTCATACAATTTCTTTGACCCTTTGACCGAGAATCGAAGTTTTTCTTCCTCCAGCCGTTTGGTCCTGACGGCCAGTTTACGACCCTTTGGCAGCATACCATCATCCAGATCATTACCATCACTAGGCCCTACTGAGTCACTCTCCAGATCCGTTCAGACTGGGAGGCTTCCGACACAGACTTGGACGGGGTCATAGGTGGGGGCCGTGATGGCCTTGCTGATGTGCCTTGTGTGGGGGCCCCCCTGACCTTTGGTGGTGGTATAACCTCTGCGCACTCGGATCCTGATTGTTCCCCTTCCGAATTGGAGGGTTCATCTATCAACCTCGAATCCGAGCGCGCTTTCTTTCTCGTGCCAGTGCTTTTGGCCCCCGCTTTCTTTGCATTCCTTTTCTGACCCATTCCTGCAAAAGACACATCATATTAGTTACCATGGAACATCCGATCAAAGATAAGACAACTTGACTGTGCACAAAATATGTGTTCTGTCTGTGACCGTAAACTCAAAAGACGGACCGTAAACTGAAATACGGTCCATAAAGTACGATCGTAAATTGCTCATTTTCTTGGAGAACATTCTGTCCCTTCGTGACATGCTTAAATACGGACCGTAAACTGAAATACGGTCTGTAAAGTACGATCGTAAATTGCTCATCTTCTTGGAGACTATTCTGTCCCTTCGAGACATGCTTAAATACGGACTGTAAACTGAAATACGATCCGTAAGGTATGATCGTGTTTCGCATCACAGACAGAGACATGTTCTGATTTCAGGATTTCTTTGCACATCTCGGTTTCACATTGTTTTGGGGATTAGGCTACTCAGACTTCACCCAACTTTCTACCAATTTTGTTTTTCATACTTCCCTCAAGAGTCAAGATATTGGTGGGCAGACCAAAACTTCAAATTTTTGATATTAAAGTATGGAATACCCTCCAACCCATTTGGGTTTTATTAACAATCTCCCAAGAGAATTACAAGAAATTAGCATATCTATCCCCTCACAAGATCATTAACCAAGGTAAGCAAACACTCAATTTCACAAAACCTAGCTTAATCAATGCTTACCATCAAGTTCAAACTCACTGCTGGAAAATAAGAGTAGAGAATGTCAATCATACCTTTTCATTATGAACCAACAGATCACAATCAACAAGACTTGGAGAACACAACTTCAATCACAACCAAATTTAAACCTAGGGCAAAGAGATTACGAATTTTAGTGAGAGTGGGTTTGTTTTTGGGTTTTAGTTGTGTATTTATGGAGTTTAGAAAGATGGAAGATGATGGGTTATGGTGAGAAATAGTGGGAATGAGGGGAGTTAAGGAGGGAAATTTATGGAGGGGGAAGTTGAAAGTCGATGGAGTGGGAAATCGTGGGGGTTCTCTGCCCTTTGATTTAAATTTCTGCCCTCTGTTATATTTAAATCGCGTTGTTTTTTTTTATTATTTTTTTTATTTTTTATATTCTAAATACGGTCTGTAAAGTGGTTTACGACCCGTATTTAGAGATGTTGATGTGGGCAGTACACTGTATTGCCTCATGATAGATTACGATCAGATTTGCGGACCGTAATCTGAAATACAGTCTGTCCTCCATGGTCGTAAACTGACATGTTACATTACAGTGCTTACTGTTTTGTGACATTGTTAAATACGCCCTGTTTTACGAGTCGTATTGTGAAATACGGTCCGTAAACTGCAGGCGTATTTTGCAATGTTGCGAGACAGTTTCTTACTACTGAACTTACCTGCTATTTAGCAATATTTTCTGCAATATGTTCCTGTACCAAAACAACCATTACCCTAGATGTAATCAAAAAACAACAAAAAGCAAAATAAACATTACACTTGGGTTGCCTCCCAAGAAGTGCTTGATTTAACGTCGCGGCACGACGGTGGTGACCATTTACTCCTTATCTTGGTACACCAGATCATTGTTCGTTCCGAGGTGCTTTAACCTGTAGCGATCAACAATCCTATCCTCCGAAACCATTCTGTGATAGTGCTTCAATCTCTGCCCATTCACCTTAAATGTCCAAGTTCCGTCTCCGGACTATAACTCAATTGCTCCATGGGGTGAAACACCTACCACCTCAAACGGACCAGACCACCTTGATTTAAGCTTACCAGGCAGCAACTTCAACCGAGATTTAAACAACAATACAGGGTCACCCTTGTAGAACTCTCGCTTCAGGATCTTCTTGTCATGGTATTGCTTCATCCTTTCTTTATAAAGTGCTGCACTCTCATATGCCTGGTACCGAAACTCATCCATCTCATTTAGTTGAAACAACCTGAGCTTGGTTGCTTCCTCCCAATCCATATTTAGTTTCTTCAGCACCCACATAGCCTTGTGCTCAAGTTCAACCGGCAAGTGACAAGCTTTTCCGAATACAAGCTTGAAGGGTGAAGTTCCAATCGGAGTCTTGAAAGCAGTCCGGTATGCCCATAGAGCATGTCACGACCCAACCCCGTAGGCCGTGACTAGTGCCCGATCTGGGCACCCAAACCCATCTATCAAACGTATTCAAATGTATAGCAGAAGCCGACAAGGCTATATTCCAAATTTAGACAATTTCCCGAAAAATTTCGACAGAGTCTCCTTTTGTTTTTCGGACTATCCAGAATGATCCTGCACACAGAAAACACCAGCAAAGGCCACACAGGGCTATCAAGGCAACGTATAAACATATGCGGACTGGCCGCCTCGGCGTATGGGATCGCCCAAACAACATATACACATAAGCATACAGACTGACCATAACCCACAGACATGTCCACCGACCTCTAAGCTGACCGACAGAATCATATGACGGGACAGGGCCCCGCCGTACCCAAATAGTCAGATATGCAGAAATATATACATGGCGAAAGATATATATACCAAAAGTGGACTCCGAATCAAGGGAGTACTCCGAAATAGCAGAAGTGGAGCCTACAGTGGTGGATCACCGGCGTCTGTACCTGCGGGCATGAAACGTAGCCCCCCAAAGAAAGGGGGTCAGTACGAAAGATGTACTGAGTATGTAAAGCATGGAGTACAAAAATATAGGCCACAACTGAAAGCAAACAGAATACAAAAGAGAGAAATGCCGAACAGTATATCAAATGTTTATCAAAAACATATATACATAATGCAAACAAAATCATACAAAGCTCAGGAACGTGGTCACCACTCCGACGCTGGTGCCACACACAGCATAACACCAGAAGGTTCACATCTCCGTACATCCCCGAACACACACATATGAGCGTATCACATCACAGCCATATCACAGCATAACTCCAAACGGAACCCGGCCCTATGGCGAGGCCTCGGGGAACCGTAACACAGCATACGGCCGAATCATCATAGAGCGCACGAATCATAACCGGCCCGGGAACCGGTTAACGAAATCATAATAAGGCACGAGCGGAGTCGTGAGCAAATAATGCAATTTTTATATCAAAATAGCCTTTCAAAACTTGATTACTTCATAAGTCAGTTCATTAACCAAAATAGTCAAATAATTAGTTGGTACAAAAGTTCATTTCACAAAATGTTTCCAAAGTGGTACGTATGGCTCAAAACATAGTTTGTTACATCATAGTGTTCCGAACATTATTTCATAGAGGACAATTTCAAAATCGAAGATTCTGTGTCGAAGCTTATCCAAAAAGAGAGCCTAGTAGGACAAATAAGGCATCTCGGGGTTAGCGGGCCCACCTCGGGTCAAGTTGAGGTGGCGAACATAATTTATGAACATTTCGGGTCTATAAGATCATACATAAAGATTTCAAAGTAATCCGATTGCATTTGCATAAGTTTCGGACGAAAGGTTGCTTTCTAGCTAAAATAAGGTCATAGGGCTTCAATGGGCTTGGATGAATAGTAGCCGTTCTATAGATCGGATTTCGAGGAGCAGAATTACTCCGGGGGTTCCGATATCAACCTAACATACTAATACATGCCAAACGAAGGAGTGGGAAGCTTTACATACCTTAGAAACGTCTTATGCTCACCCCAAAATCAAATCCCGTTTCGTCCAGAATCTGCAAATGGTCAAAGTTAGCTATTAGAGATTCTTAAGCTTAAAAATTCCATTAACTCATTTTTGTCTACCGAAATTTCGGCAGCATTTCCCCTATATATCTAACACCCCCGAGACTTAGCTCGGCTCAATAAACATCAACAACAACAACCCAAACGTCACAAACAACATAAACCACAACTAAATCATTCTAACTTCAATATTCTTCTTTACTATAAAAGTTGGCAACTTTCATTCAAACTTCACAATTCCAAACTTATGTCCACGTTATTGTATTCATTCAATCATTCAAGATTATTCAATCACATCCCAATTATGTTCCAAACACTATACATAATTTCAAGAAGTTCCTTACTTTCCATATTTCATCCAAAACATCAACACTTACGACGAACGTACTAACTCGCATTGTTTCATTCCAACTTCATTCACAACAACCATAGGTCACATTTGATGTTTTAATATCATAATTATACAACGATATACACAAATATACCGAAATTATATACTTTCCCATAATAATCCGTAATCATTTTCAACACCAACTCAATTCGTTAAACATTCATTTACGTTATAAAGGTCACAACGAGGCAACTAACAACTAAACAAAATCCAATTCACTCCCCTTCCACACCAACATGGCTCACGGCCAAACACACCCTTCACACACACACACGGCCATGCTCAACCACAACACAATTCCAAAATCTTCATGCCACTCTAATCACTATAGCATATATATCCATTCCATAACATAAAAACATAGAAATCTTACCTTTTTCTTGAGGTTCCGACTTGCCGCAAACGTCGCTCTCTCGCTAAACTAATTGTATCCCGTCGGAGCGCGTCTTGAACTTACTACAATACAAGAAGAACAAGATTTTTAAGATTGGAAACAAGCTTGCAAAAAATTTTCTTTCTCTAAGTAGGGGTTCGGCCGAGAGAGGGAATATAAGCTCAAAGTTGAGTTTTGTCTTGCTTCTTGATTCTTCTATAGATATACATGGATAAATACTTGGTCAATTAGTGGGCACATGGAACTCACATGACCATTAAAGGGGCTTAGGCCTAGGCCTCTTGGCCGGCCACCCCAAGGACTTGGGCCTAAACTTTTGTTCAATTTGTCTTGGCCCAATTTGTTGAAATCCCGTTTTGCAAATTCCCGAAACTAATTTCCGAAATTCCAAATTTACCCTCGGCCTTCCCCAATGTATTTACACCAATAATTTCACAAACGACATAGGCATATTAACCAAAATCAATTTATTGCCTTGTAACCCACAAGTCTTAATTATTTTCACGATTTCCAATTATGCGAAAACACAGGATATAACATTCTCCCCCCGCTTAAGAACATTCGTCCCCGAATGTTAGATTAGTCTTATAATATAACGGGGGAGTCTCCCTTTATAGTTAGCACACACAATTCATTCATCAATCAATACAACAAATTTGAAGGTTTAAATTACCTGTGGGTGCAGGAAACAAGTGGGGGTATTTCTTCTTCATCTCGTCCTCCGCCTCCCAAGTCATCTCTTCCCGATTGTTGTTGCGCCACAGGACATTAACAGAAGGCACTTCCTTAGTGCGTAGTCTCCTGACCTGCCGATCCAGAATAGTTACAGGCTGCTCTTCATAAGATAAATGCTCCGTTACCTGAATATCATCCACTGGGAATATCCTGGAAGGATCACCAATACATTTTCGCAGCATAGACACATGAAATACCGGGTGTACGACCTCCAAATCGGATGGTAAGTCTAGCTCATAGGCGACCTCGCCTATCTTCCAAATGATTTGACACGGCCCGATATACCGCGGGCTTAACTTACCCTTTTTACCGAATCTCATAACACCCTTCATAGGCGACATCTTTAGAAATACCCAGTCGCCAATCTGGAACTCCAGTGGTCGACGTCGTCTGTCTGCATATGCTTTCTGCCGACTCTGTGCAGCCAATAATCGCTCCCGAATAAGCGTTACCTTATCTACTGCTTCCTGGATCACATCTGGCCCGATTAACTTAGTCTCGCCCACGTCGAACCAACCAATAGGAGATCTGCATTTTCTACCATAAAGGGCTTCATACGGTGCCATCTGAATGCTGGAGTGATAACTGTTATTATAGGCAAACTCAATAAGCGGCAAATGATCATCCCCGCTGCCCCTGAAATCAATAACGCAGGCCCGTAACATATCTTCCAGCGTCTGAATAGTGCGCTCGGCCTGCCCGTCGGACTGAGGATGAAAAGCTGTACTGAGGCTCACCTGAGTCCCCAATCCCTCCTGAAATGACCTCCAGAAATTTTCCGTAAACTGGGCACCTCGGTCGGTAATAATAGATATAGGGACTCCGTGAAGTCTGACTATCTCTCTGATATACAATCTAGCATAGTCCTCAGCCGAATACGTAGTCCGGACTGGGAGAAAGTGGGCTGATTTCGTCAATCTGTCAACAATAACCCAAATAGAATCATACCTGCGTGGAGTGCGCGGTAACCCAACAACGAAATACATATTAATCATCTCCCATTTCCAGGCTGGAATTTCCATCTCCTGTAATAACCCACCGGGCTTCTGGTGTTCGATTTTAACTTGCTGACAATTCGGGCACTGACTAACGAACTCGGCAATATCTTTCTTCATACCGTCCCACCAATACAAACACCTGAGATCATGATACATTTTAGTGGAACCAGGATGAACAGAATACCGTGCATTATGCGCCTCGCCCATAATCTGCCGCCGTAAGCCTGCAACGTCCAGTACACAGAGTCTGCCGTCATATAATAATACCCCTTCAGGCGAAATTTCAAACGGAGTCTTTGCTTTACTAAGGGCCACATCTCTGTACTGAACCAGAATAGGATCTTCGAACTGACGCTGCTTTACCTCTGCCATAATAGATGATTCAGCAACTGCACGAACAGAAATCCCAGAATCTCCAGAATCCGCCAAACGAACTCCAAGGCTGGCCAGCTGATGAATATCACGAACCAAATCTTTCTTACCAGATGGTACATCAGCCAAGCTGCCCATGAACTTGTGGCTAAGTGCATCCGCTACCACATTGGCTTTCCCAGGATGGTACAGAATATCAACGTCAGAATCCTTCAGTAGCTCCAGCCATCTCCGCTGCCGCAAATTCAATTCTTTCTGCTTAAAGATGTACTGGAGACTCTTATGGTCCGTATAAATATCGACATGGACCCCATATAAATAATGCCGCCAAATCTTCAAAGCATGAATCACTGCGGCCAACTCAAGATCATGAGTGGGATAATTCTTCTCGTGCGGTCTGAGCTGCCGGGAAGCATAGGCTATGACTCGACCGTGCTGCATCAACACACAACCTATCCCAATACCAGAGGCGTCACAATAGACCACATACCCATCTGATCCCTCTGGAAGAGTCAAAACTGGTGCTGAAACTAACCTTTCTTTCAACATCTGGAAGCTGCGCTCGCAGGCATCGGTCCACAGAAATTTCGCTGCTTTCTGAGTAAGCTTCGTCAGTGGTGCTGCAATAGAAGAAAAGTCCTCTACGAACCTGCGATAATATCCGGCTAATCCCAGAAAACTGCGCACCTCTATCGGTGTAGTAGGCCTGGGCCAGTTCTGTACAACCTCAATCTTCTGCGTATCGACCCGAATACCATCTGCGCCGCCAATATGGCCCAAGAATGTCACAGA
The DNA here is from genome assembly GCF_019175385.1 of Lycium barbarum. Classification (NCBI taxonomy): domain Eukaryota; kingdom Viridiplantae; phylum Streptophyta; class Magnoliopsida; order Solanales; family Solanaceae; genus Lycium; species Lycium barbarum. The sequence goes on from NC_083338.1 coordinate 107,410,223, forward strand.
AGTTAACCAGAATTCACATTTGGAGAATTTAGCGTATAACTTCTGTTGACGGAGAATACCAAGCACCGTCCTCAAATGATCTGAATGCTCCTCGGCTGATCGCGACTAAATCAGAATGTCATCAATAAACACAATAACGAACATATCCAGAAAAGGCCGAAATACCCGATTCATCAGATCCATAAATACCGCTGGAGCATTAGTCAGCCCGAAAGACATAACCCTGAACTCATAATGCCCGTACCGGGTCCTGAAAGCAGTCTTCGGGATATCTGACTCCCGCACTCGCACCTGATGATAACCTGAGCGCAGATCTACCTTCGAAAAATACTTATCACCCTACAGCTGACCAAACAAGTCATCAATCCGGGGGAGGGGATATTTATTCTTTATAGTCACCTTATTTAATTGTCGGTAATCGATACACATGCGCAGTGACCCATCTTTCTTTCTCACAAATAATACAGGCGCTCCCCAGGGTGATGTGCTGGGTCTAATAAAGCCCTTATCCAACAAATCTTTCAGCTGCTCCTTCAACTCCTTCAACTCAGCCGGTGCCATTCTGTACGGAGGAATAGATATAGGCTGCGTATCCGGCATCAACTCTATAGTAAAATCAATCTCCCGCTCAGGCGGAAGGCCAAGAAGCTCGTCAGGAAATACATCTGGGAATTCATTAACGACCGGAACAGACTGAAGGGTAGGTGTCTCAGCTGCAGTATCGTGCACACGAACCAAATGATAGATATAACCCTTCTGGATCATCTTCTTAGCCTTGAGGTATGAAATAAACTTACCCCTCGGCGATGCTGTAGATCCGAACCACTCTATAACTGGTTCCCCTGGAAACTGAAAACGGACTACCTTTTTCTGGCAGTCAACATTAGCATAACAGGAAGATAACCAGTCCATACCCATAATGACATCAAACTCAAGCATGTCTAACTCTATCAAATCAGCTTTAGTGCAACGATCATAAATAGTCACAGAACAATCCCTATAGATCTGCCTCGCTACAACAAAATCCCCAACCGGCGTGGCTACCTCAAATGGCTCTATAAGCTCAGACACTATCCCAATTTTACTAGCAACGAGCGGGGAAATATATGATAAAGTAGAACCCGGGTCAATCAATGCATATACAGATCTGGAGAAAACCAGTAGTGTACCTGTGACGACATTCGGCGAAGCCTCCTGATCCTGGCAGCTGGCCAATGTGTATATGCGGTTCGAGGGACCGCTAGAACCTGAAACACCACCGCGGCCTCGACCGCGTCCCGCCGGTGTGGGCGCACCTCGTCCTGCAGGGCGTGCAACAGATGGAGCAGATGATGAACCGGCGGCTGACCCTGTCGGCTGAGCCACACTACCAGAACCGCTAGCCAACGGACAATCTCGCATAAAATGGCCCTGACCACCGCACGAAAAACAAGCTCCAGTGGCTCGATAGCACTCCCCAGGATAAGACTTCCCGCAATGAGAACAACGGGGCCTGGGTGGTCTGGCCTGGCTGGGGCCTCTAGACACCTGTGAACCTTCCGCCCTGGAGCCCTGACCAGCCCCAGACGGTCCTGCACTATCAAATCTCCTGCCACCTGACTGAGTACTCCGGCCGGACGGAGGAAGCTGTCTGCCTGTCTGCTGCTGCTGAGGCTGTCCGCCTCGAGAATCTCCAGAATATCCCGCGGACCTAGCCCTCTTGGGCGGCCTCCTGTCTCGATCTCTGCTAGAATAATCAGACCTGTGACGGTCCTCCATACCCAGCGCGTAAGCCTGAAGTCGGGCAATATCCATATCTGTCTGCAATGACACTGCCATACAACCGTCGATCAAATAGCGATCCAACCCCATAACATATCTGTGCATCCGATCGGACATATCTGCTACTACGGCAGGTGCATACCGGGCCAGGGAATCAAACTCCAGATTATATTCACGAACGCTCCGACCCCTCTGCTGCGATGTAAAAATCGATCAGCCCGCGCCCGTCGCAACTCTAGGAGCAGAAAGTGGTGGGTGAAAGCAGTCACAAACTCGTCCCAAGTAGCTGGAGGAGCACCCTCGCCGCTAGATAGCTCCCAGGACTCATACCAGTGAGCAGCAACATCCCGAAGTCTATGCGAGGCCAACTCGACCGACTCGGTCTCTGAAGCCCTGACCAAGTCTAGTGAGCGCCGCATCCCTGGAATAAAGTCATGGGGGTCCTCATCGGGCTTAGACCCGAAAAACTCTGGAGGGCCACACAATAAGAACTCTCGAACCCGCAGGCTGTTACGCCTGTCATCATCATCATCGTCCCTCCGCCCGCGTCTGCGAGCCTGCCCCGCTACCAATGTGGTCAGCAACTGTACAGCCTCCCTCAGGGTCCTGTCCTCTGCCCCTGGCTGAGGAGCTGGAGTCCCAGGAGCGGGTACTCGGGCCTCTGGAGCTGCTGAAGGACCTGCTCCAGGTTGTACCAATGGTGGTGTAGCGGACCCCTCAGAACGAGGCACGACCTCAGGCAAATCATAAACACGAGCCCGGGTAGCTCGCTGTGCCTGACTGGTCCCTCCCATCCTCGCCTTGCCCTTCTGGGCCGCCGTTGCCTTCTTCGGAGGCATCACTGCAAACACAATAACGAAACAGATCAGAATCGTCCTAATAGCACAGCTCTATCGCACGATCTAAGATTCCAAAGAAAAGTAACACCCTAAATGCCCTGAGCCTCCTGTTTATAGATATGGTGCACAACACACCGATAAAAAAGACTCTACAAGACACGGCCTGTGGACATTCCGAGGACAAACCGCTCTGATACCACTTTTGTCACGACCCAACCCCGTAGGCCGTGACTAGTGCCCGATCTGGGCACCCAAACCCATCTATCAAACGTATTCAAATGTATAGCAGAAGCCGACAAGGCTATATTCCAAATTTAGACAATTTCCCGAAAAATTTCGGCAGAGTCTCCTTTGTTTTTCGGACTATCCAGAATGATCCTGCACACAGCAAACACCAGCAAAGGCCACACAGGGCTAACAAGGCAACGTATAAATATATGCAGACCGGCCGCCTCGGCGTATGGGATCGCCCAAACAACATATACACATAAGCATACAGACTGACCATAACCCATAGACATGTCCACCGACCTCTAAGCTGACCGACAGAATCATATGACGGGACAGGGCCCCGCCGTACCCAAATAGTCAGATATGCAGAAATATATACATGGCGAAAGATATATATACCAAAAGTGGACTCCGAATCAAGGGAGTACTCCGAAATAGCAGAAGTGGAGCCTACAGTGGTGGATCACCGGCGTCTGTACCTGCGGGCATGAAACGCAGCCCCCCGAAGAAAGGGGGTCAGTACGAAAGATGTACTGAGTATGTAAAGCATGGAGTACAAAAATATAGGCCACAACTGAAAGCAAACAGAATACAAAAGAGAGAAATACCGAACAGTATATCAAATGTTTATCAAAAACATATATACATAATGCAAACAAAATCATGCAAAGCTCAGGAACGTGGTCACCACTCCGACGCTGGTGCCACACACAGCATAACACCAGAAGGTTCACATCTCCGTACATCCCCGAACACACACATATGAGCGTATCAAATCACAGCCATATCACAGCATAACTCCAAACGGAACCCGGCCCTATGGCGAGGCCTCGGGGAACCGTAACACAGCATACGGCCGAATCATCATAGAGCGCACAAATCATAACCGGCCCGGGAACCAGTTAACGAAATCATAATAAGGCACGAGCGGAGTCGTGAGCAAATAATGCAATTTTTATATCAAAATAGCCTTTCAAAACTTGATTACTTCATAAGTCAGTTCATTACCCAAAATAGTCAAATAATTAGTTGGTCCAAAAGTTCATTTCACAAAATGTTTCCAAAGTGGTACGTATGGCTCAAAACATAGTTTGTTACATCATAGTGTTCCGAACATTATTTCATAGAGGACAATTTCAAAATCGAAGATTCTGTGTCGAAGCTTATCCAAAAAGAGAGCCTAGTAGGACAAATAAGGCATCTCGGGGTTAGCGGGCCCACCTCGGGTCAAGTTGAGGTGGCGAACATAATTTATGAACATTTCGGGTCTATAAGATCATACATAAAGATTTCAAAGTAATCCGATTGCATTTGCATAAGTTTCGGACGAAAGGTTGCTTTCTAGCTAAAATAAGGTCATAGGGCTTCAATGGGATTGAATGAATAGTAGCCGTTCTATAGATCGGATTTCGAGGAGCAGAATTACTCCGGGGGTTCCGATATCAACCTAACATACTAAGACATGCCAAACGAAGGAGTGGGAAGCTTTACATACCTTAGAAACGTCTTATGCTCACCCCAAAATCAAATCCAGTTTCGTCCAGAATCTGCAAATGGTCAAAGTTACCTATTAGAGATTCTTAAGCTTAAAAATTCCATTAACTCATTTTTGTCTACCGAAATTTCGGCAGCATTTCCCCTATATATCTAACACCCCCGAGACTTAGTTCGGCTCAATAAACATCAACAACAACAACCCAAATATCACAAACAACATAAACCACAACTAAATCATTCTAACTTCAATATTCTTCTTTACTATAAAAGTTGGCAACTTTCATTCAAACTTCACAATTCCAAACTTATGTCCACGTTATTGTATTCATTCAATCATTCAAGATTATTCAATCACATCCCAATTATGTTCCAAACACTATACATAATTTCAAAAAGTTCCTTACTTTCCATATTTCATCCAAAACATCAACACTTACGACGAACGTACTAACTCGCATTGTTTCATTCCAACTTCATTCACAACAACCATAGGTCACATTTGAAGTTTTAATATCATAATTATACAACGATATACACAAATATACCGAAATTATATACTTTCCCATAATAATCCGTAATCATTTTCAACACCAACTCAATTCGTTAAACATTCATTTACGTTATAAAGGTCACAACGAGGCAACTAACAACTAAACAAAATCCAATTCACTCCCCTTCCACACCAACATGGTTCACGGCCAAACACACCCTTCACACACACACACGGCCATGCTCAACCACAACACAATTTCAAAATCTTCATGCCACTCTAATCACTATAGCATATATATCCATTCTATAACATAAAAACATAGAAATCTTACCTTTTTCTTGAGGTTCCGACTTGCCGCAAACGTCGCTCTCTCGCTAAACTAATTGTATCCCGTCGGAGCGCGTCTTGAACTTACTACAATACAAGAAGAACAAGATTTTTAAGATTGGAAACAAGCTTGCAAATTTTTTTTCTTTCTCTAAGTAGGGGTTCGGCCGAGAGAGGGAATATAAGCTCAAAGTTGAGTTTTGTCTTGCTTCTTGATTCTTCTATAGATATACATGGATAAATATTTGGTCAATTAGTGGGCACATGGAACTCACATGACCATTAAAGGGGCTTGGGCCTAGGCCTCTTGGCCGGCCACCCCAAGGACTTGGGCCTAAACGTTTGTTCAATTTTTCTTGGCCCAATTTGTTGAAATCCCATTTTGCAAATTCCCGAAACTAATTTCCAAAATTCCAAATTTACCCTCAGCCTTCCCCAATGTATTTACACCAATAATTTCACAAACGACATAGGCATATTAACCAAAATCAATTTATTGCCTTGTAACCCACAAGTCTTAATTATTTTCACGATTTCCAATTATGCGAAAACACGGGATATAACAGAGCATCATCGAGTTTGCGGGCCCAATCAGTTCTATTTGCATTCACTGTTTTTGCTAGAATACTCTTGATCTCCCTATTGGACACTTCAACCTGTCCACTTGTCTGAGGGTGATAAGGCATTGCCACCCTATGTTTTACACCATATTTCTCCATCAGTCCCGCGAAAGCTCTATTACAAAAGTGGAATCCACCATCGCTGATTATAGCCCTCGGAGTACCAAAACGAGTAAATATGTTCTTCTTGATGAACCCCATAACACTCTTGGCCTCATTATTAGGTAAATCCACCGCTTCTACCCATTTTGACACATAGTCCACAGCAACCAAGATGTATTTCATGACACCCGAACTCACAAAGGGTCCCATAAAGTCAATCCCCTAGACATCGAACACTTCTACCTCCATAACAAAATTCATAGGCATCTCTTGCCTTCTGCTGATATTTTCTTGCCTCTGACATTGATCACAGGATCACACCAATAGATTAGCATCATGAAAAATAGTCGGCCAGTAATAGCCGCACTCAAGTACCTTAGCCGCAGTTCGGTTTCCGCTATGATGACCCCCAACAGGAGAGTCATAGCATGCCTTTAGAATCGCCATCACTTCACTTTCCGGAACACAACACCGAATGATGTTATCAGCGTATGTTCGGAACAAATAAGGCTCGTCCCAATAGTACTGCCGAGCATCCCGCAAGAATTTCTTCTTTTGGTAGGCTTTGATATCTTCTGGAACTAGGTCTGTTACCAAATAATTGGCAATGTCAGCATACCACGGTGCCACCTCATTTGACACAGCCAACACCCTCTCATCTAGAAAAGCATCATCTATATCAAGCTCATCAGAAGGTCTTCCAGCCTCTTCAAGCCGAGAGAGATGGTCAGCAACCTGGTTTTCAGTACCCTTGCGGTCCTTTACCTCAAAATCAAACTCTTGCAGCAATAGCACCCATCTGATCAGTCGCGGCTTTGCTTCCTTCTTTGCCATGAGGTATCTCAAGGCTGCATGATCAGTGTAAACTACTACTTTGGACCCCAACAAGTAGGCCCGAAATTTCTCAAAAGCAAACACAATGGCAAGCAGCTCTTGCTCCGTCATTGTGTAATTCATCTAAGCAGCATTCAGTGTTCTGCTTGCATAATAGATCGGGTGCATGATTTTATTGTGCCTATGCCCAAGCACAGCACCTATTGCGAAAGCACTAGCATCACACATCAGTTCAAATGGCAAGGACCAGTCAGGAGCAACAATAATAGGAGCAGTAGTGAGACGCTCTTTTAACTCCTCAAACGCCTTTTGACACTTATCATCAAACACAAATTTAGCCTCTTTTTCTAGAAGCTTGCACATCAGATTGGCAATCTTGGAGAAATCTTTGATGAAGCGCCTGTAGAATCCAGCATATCCCAAGAAACTTCGGACACCTTTGACTGAGATAGGTGGTGGAAGTTTTGCAATCACATCAATTTTCGCTTGATCGACCTCGATTCCTTTTTCAGAGATTTTGTAACCGAGGACGATTCCTTCCTTCACCATAAATGGCACTTCTCCCAATTTAGCACCAGATTGGTCTCCTCACACCTTTTTAGCACTTGACCCAGATGGCCAAGACAATCTTCAAATGAATCACCCACTACGGAAAAGTCATCCATGAACACTTCCAAGAAATCCTCTACCATGTCAGAGAAGATTGACATCATGCACCTCTGAAAAGTGGCTGGCGCATTACACAAACCAAACGGCATCCGGCTGAATGCAAATGTCCCATAAGGACAAGTAAAAGTGGTCTTCTCCTGATCTTCCAAAGCAATGTTGATCTGATTGTAGCCTGAATAACCATCAAGGAAGCAATAGTCGGAACGCCCTGCTAGCCTATCGAGCATCTGATCAATGAAAGGCATAGGGAAGTGGTCCTTGCAAGTGGCTGTGTTGAGCTTGCGATAGTCCATGCAAACTCTACATCCGGTGACAGTTCTGGTCGGGATCAACTCATTCTTTGCATTCGGCACAACAATAATGCTGCCCTTCTTAGGAACACATTGGACTGGGCTCACCCATTTACTATCCGCAATTGTGTAAACCACGCCGGCATCCAGCCATTTGATGATCTCTTTCTTGACGACCTCTTGCATATTCTCGTTCAGTCGCCTTTGATGCTCTATACTCGGTTTGCTATCCTCCTCCAACTGGATTTTGTGCTCACAGATCCCAGATGGGATACCTCGAATGTCTGCTATGGTCCAACCAATAGCACGCCTATATTCCCTCAACACCTCCAAAAGCTGTAAAATCTGCTCCTCAGTCAATAGGGCTGAAACAATCACGGGTAATGTATTGTCTGGACCAAGGAACTCATATTTTAGATGG